>NW_015388751.1:88167-95148 GCF_001527695.2 Protobothrops mucrosquamatus
TTTTGCTGGATATTCTGTTGCAAGCACTCTGGCAAGTTATCTTGGATTTATCTCTGTTTGCTGTGCATTATCAGTAAAGGCTTGGCAGGCAGCTACGAAGTTGCTGCCAAGAAATTCATTTGTCTTTGGCTGTGCCGAGCAGTTTTTCAGGCCTCGGCTGACTGGTTGGGGGGTGTGGGTCGGACGGGGGACAGAACACAAGTCGAAGAGCGAGCTTCAAGCCTTCCTTGGGCTTCTAAACTTCTATCACTCCTTCCTACCTCACAAGGCTGCAATGGCAGAGCCGTTACACCGGCTCTTGGACAAACAGGCTCCATGGAAGTGGACACAAGTCCACGAAAGGAGTTTTGCAGAGGTCAAGACATTGTTGTCTTCAAATGCTGTTCTCGCTCATTTCAATGAGCAGCTGCCAGTGTGTATAGCCTGTGATGCATCCCCTTATGGGATCGGGGCTGTCTTAAGTCACCTGAAGGCTGATGGGACACAAGTCCCTGTAGCCTACTATTCTAGGACTCTGTCATCTGCTGAGCATAATTACGCAAAGATAGACAGAGAAGCCTTGGCCATAGTGGCTGGCATAAAAAAGTTCCATGACTTTTTGTATGGTCGCCACTTCACGGTCTTTACAGACCATAAGCCACTGCTGGGGTTGTTTACAACAAACAAGCAAACCCCACACATAATTTCTCCTAGAATGTTGAGGTGGTCAATTTTCCTGTCTGCATATGACTACTCACTGGTTCTCAAACCAGGCAAAGAAATGGGCCATGCATATGGCCTTAGCAGGTTGCCTCTACAACTTGTAGAATCAGATCCTGCTCCAGCTAACCACATATTAGCTATCCAGGATTTGCCTGAGTCTCCCGTCAATGCAAGGGATGTGGCTGCAGAGACAGCCAATGATCACACGCTAACATGGGTGCTGTCAGGATGGCCTGATACGTGTCCTGGCACTAATGTTCAGAGATTATGGAAAAGGAAGCATGAGCTATCCACCTTTAAGGGTTGTGTCCTATGGGGTAGCAGGGTAGTGATCTCAACCTCATTGAGGACTAGAGTCTTGCAGTCTCTGCATGAGGGACATCCGGGAATAGTCTGGATGAAGGCGCTTGCGCGCAGCTATCTCTGGTAGCCGGGGCTTGATAAGGAGATTGAGACCCAGGTCCAGGGTTGCCAGGTTTGCCAACAGTCCAGGCCTGAAATGCCACAGGCATTTGGGAGGAACACAGGTGGGAGGAAATACATGCTCCTTGGTCGAGGGTTCATATAGACTACGCTGGCCCCTTTCAGGGGCAATTCTTCCTCATTGTTGTGGACAGTCACTCTAAACAGCTAGAGGTCGTTCCAGTGTCCACTGCGACGACTGCCAGGACCATCCAGGTGTTGAGGGGCATCTTCGCCTCCCATGGACTCCCAGATTTTCTTGTCTCTGACAACGGACCTCAATTCACTTCTTCTGAGTTTCAGGCTTTCCTACAGGCCAACATGATCCATCATGCTACTTCGGCACCATTCCATCCAGCTTCCAACGGCCAAGCTGAGCGCATGGTGCGCACAACCAAAGATGCCTTGAAGAGGTTCACTCATGGGAGCTGGCATCACAGGTTAGCTGACTTTCTTCTTTGCCAACGCACCACACCTTGCACAGCTACTGGGAAAAGCCCAGCTGAACTCCGTTGGGGTCGCCGTCTCATTACCAAACTGGACAGATTGCACCCAGACCGGGTGGCTTCACAGGTGTCACAGCCGTGGGCACCTAGGAGACTACAGGTGGGCGATCCGGTTTGGGCAAGGAACTATGGACCTGGACATCTCTGGGTGACAGCAGTGGTCTGCAAAGTCACTGGGCCGCTGTCATACAAAGTGGCCCTGGACGATTGTTGTGTGTTGCGTCAGCACATTGACCAGCTGCGCTGGAGGCTACCCAGTCACACTTCCGCTCCTGACTCTGCTTTCGGTGGGGAGGAGGACCACGATCATGATCGTGGATCTCAGTCTTCCTGTGAAAGCGGGGGTTTGCACTCTGCACATAGGGGTTTTGCCAACGAGGCGGCTCCTGACTCTGGCACTGGGTCCATGGGAAATTGCACACAACCGGTTGTTCAGGCCACTCCATCTGCTGGTCTTGGGCCTACGGGACATTGCTCCCAAGAGGGGTCTGTCGTGGACCTGGGGAATTCCACCCCACCAAGGAACTCTGGTCTGGGTTTACAGGACTCGGCCAGTCAGCATGATGTGGGTTCGCCTGTACCTAGTGGGCATCAAAGTCCCGGTCTGTCGAGCCTGGCAGGTGAGTTTGTAGACCGGGCACTTATAACCGCTCCAAGAAAATCAGAGCGGGCCAGAGGCCCACCAAACTATTTTCAGGATTATGTGAAGTTCCTGTTAGTAGGTGGGTAGGGTTAAGTGTCCTTAGAAATAAGAACACGCTTAAAAGAATGAACATGTGTTAGATTTGTAGTATTGTAAAATAGTAAGTTCTATGTGTTTGAAATAAGAGGGGAGGGGTGTTATGTTTTGGGCTGTGATTGACACAGCAGGTGCAGGAAGTTGCAGAGAGTCCCAGGCAGACCACGAGGCTGCCCGGCCCAGACAGGCTGTCTCCAGCCTATTGCGCATGCGCAAGGCCGGAAAGATACGTTGCATTGATTGGTTGATGCTGCTCCCTGCAAGGGGGTATAAAAGGGATCCGTGCCATTTTGTGTTGTTCTGTTGAAGATTGAATAAAGAAGCAACTGTTGTTACTCCTGTCTCGTCTCAATGCCTTACCAACGCTCAGAACAGAACAAAACCCTAATCAAATACAATCTTAAATTGACTATCCACTAATCTGTGCATCGCTGATGAGTCACAGGTTATGCAACTACTTTTGGATTTTGAGTCCATAGAAGAGAATATTTGTAGCTCAGAACTGAACTGTTGGGTCTTTGATGTTAGAACACTCCCACCAACACTGACAGGAGAAGCCACCGGTTTATAAAATGAGACCCAGCCCCACTCCCTACTAGTACTGCTGATGTTGCCTAGTTTGGTAATGAAACATCTACAAGAAAACAACCAAGCTTAGAGAGCACAGAGAACCTTATTTGACAAATGGAGGTGTATATACGTGTCCCAGGATAATGTTGCAGGATCCAATCTGGGTTGGCCACCGGGGCCAGAGGCTTAGTCTTCCAAGCTTTTGGACTCATGCTGGAGCCCATCTTCATGGAACTTCTCTCTAGGGGAATGTTCTAGAGAGAGGTTCCCTGAGAATGGGCTCCAGCAGGAGTCCAAAAGCTTGGAAGACTAAACCTTTGGTCCGGTAATCAACCCAGATTGGATCCTGCGATCTTATTTGAAACCATACTAGTCCTATGATACAGGCACGTTAGGCTTCTGGGAACATCTGCAAGGCTTCACTTATCAGTAGGACATGTCTTCAGTAGGATGTACAGGTAGAACATGCCTTCGGTCTTGTCCATAGAAGAGGACTATGCCGTACGGTGTACCTTATATCATACTGCTTTTGTGGGGTTGTTGGTGCTTTCTGAACTTGGTTGTTTTCTTGCAGATATTTCAATGCCAAACTAGGTAATGTGATCAGTGCTAGAAGGGAGTGGGGTTTGCTCTCTTTTTACTGGTGGTTCCTTGATTAGGCTGTGATTTGCTATTAGCTTGTTTTCGGAGTTGGTAGTTCCTTGATTGGAGTATTGTTTAAGTCTTGATTGTTGGTCTATTGCTAATCTTGATGTTAATCTCTGCTCATCTAGTATTGAGCCATTAATACAAAAAAAGAGAGCAATTCCCCACTCCCTTTTAGCACTGATGATGTTACCTGGTTTGGTAATGAATTATTTGCAAGAAAACAACCAAGCTCAAAGAAGACCCCCACAGTTCAATCTTGAGCTACAAATATTGTCTTCTATCAGTATGCTGCTTTTGCTCTATTCACCCGCACACCAATACTTGTAAAATAATAAATAACCTTTTAGTAGCCATAAGACATCACGTTAGCTGCCCTTGGAACATACATTCAGAGCCTATCAGATTCACACTCATTATGTATCCCCGAAAGAAACCTGAGACGGGAATCACTAATCTCATCCAGGGTTGTTGACAACTAATTTCAACCTTTGATTCATTTCTAGGATGTGAATATAAATGTCTTTCCAAGTTTCATCTGGGGACAAGGGGTTACATAAATATTCAGAGGTGTTTCCTTGATCTCTTGCCCCCCTCCCCATTTGTTCACTTACCAGACTGTCAATGGAGCTTAGCGTGTGGTTAGCATTGAGCAACGAATATGTGACCTGGTATACTCCATCATTGGTCTCGCTGTTTCCATAGAAACCGATGCTGATCCAAGTGCTGTGACAGGTTGGGATAAGTGGAAAAAAAGAAAGAGAAGTATATGAACATAAGGAATTAGAAACCTTGTAGCCCTGTTCCTTAACGATGGGTGTGTGCTTTTCTAAAAATGTTCCTGGTTTTTTTTTCTGGCATCACTGTCTCTTTATGCTCTGAGATATAATGCCTAGATAAAGTAGACAATATACATGCTATACTACTTCAAGCACTACCATGGGACATACAGGTAGTCCTCAACTTATGACAATTGAGCCCAAAATTTAAGCTATTAAGTGAGAAATTTGTTAAGTGAGTTTTGCCCCATTTTACAACTTTTCTCGCCACATTTGTTAAGTGAATCACTACAGTTGTTAAATTAGTAACACGGTTAAGTGAATCTGGTTTCCCCATTGACTTTGCTTGCCAGAAGGTCGCAAAAGGGGATTCTGGGACACTGCAACTCTCATAAATGTGAGTCAGTTGTCAAGAATCCGAATGTAAATCATGTGACCAAGGGGATGCTACAACGGTCGTAAGTGTGAAAAATGGTCATTTTTTCAGGGCCATTGTAATTTCAAATGGTCACTAAACGAACTGTTGTAAGTTGAGGATTACCTGTATCTGACAGAATCTTCCTCCCTTCTAAAATATTCTTCATATGAAATAAACTACATGGGCAGTGACACTTTGGGGCAAGATGAGGTAATAGCCTCAGGGAAGCTGTTCAGAAGCTGCTTAAAGGTGATAGAGCAATGTTTTTCAAACCTGGCAACTTTAAGATGGGTAGACTTCAACGCCCAGAATTCCCCAGCCAGCTGTGCTATCAGCTTATGCTGGCTGGGGAATTCTGGGAGTTGAAGTCCACCCATTTTAAAGTTGCTGAGGTTGAGAAACACTGTGATATAGGAAAGTGATCTATCAGATGCGATAGAGATTGCTGTCACAACATTATTGAGAAAGAATTCCTTTACAAATATAGCTGTATATTAAATAACAAGAGGTACCATCTTATTCTGCATTTCAGGAAGGAAAATGTCTTGGAGACTTGATAGTTATACCAGGAGAATAATATTCTAGCCTGCCTTCTTACTACCTGATGGGGTTTATTTGTTTCCATAGCATGGAATAATCCCTAGTTGCTCATATGACTCTAAATTGGTACATCAGAAACCTAAGTTGATTAGGTGCATGCCTTCATGTTAATAACGCTTGGCAATTCTGTTTGGCCTCTAAAATCTTAAAATAAGCTGACCTGATTCACTGGTCTCTTATTAAATACACAGACTGGATATAATTATCCACTCTAGTCCAGGGCTTTTCAACCTGTTCACCCATTGTACCACTTTTAGGATATGGCAATATCCAAGTACCACCAGTTGCCTAGCAAGGTGTCAAAAACATGATGACCAAAAAAAAAAAAAAATGAAAAAAGTGACAAAGTACAGGTAGTCCTCAACTTACAACAGTTCGCTTAGTGACTCTTAGAAGTTACAATGGCACTGAAAAAAGTGCCCCCCAAGCCACAGCTGAGCAAGACACCTGCCTGCCCACCTGGCGACGCTCTTCCTCCTGTCCGAGGTTTTCATTGTTGTGAGCATTTCTGTTGAGGATTGGCAGTGGGGGTGGGGTGGGGGGTGTTTGGTTTTTATTCCCCCCCCATCTGATGGGTGGTTGCAGCAGGTTTTGGTCACTTCACATGACCCTGGGACACTGACTGTCATAAATATGAATCAGTTGCCAAGCAACTGAATATAAATCACAAGACCCTGGAGATGCTGCAACATTCCAGCTGATCGGCGCTTCTTCTGGGCTCAGCAGAAGCACAAGGATCAGTGCTGAGCTCCAGCTGATTGGTGCTTCTTCAGGGTTCAGCAGAAGCACCAGGATCAGTGCCGAGCTCCAGCTGGAGCCTGGCGCTGATCCTGACGCTTCCACTGACAGCCACAAAGAAGCGCCGATCAGTTGGAAAGCGGCACTGATCCTGGCACTTCCGCTGAGCCCTGACAGCCCTGCAGCTCCAGCCATCTCTCACTCAGGCTTGTGCGGTGCTGCCACCGGTTCAGCTCATTCCCCTCCCCTGCTACCACTTTTCTAGGATGGTCGCGTACCACCTGCAAGGTGCCAATGTACCACAGGTGGTACCCATACCACTGGTTGAAAAGCCCTGCTCTAGTCCACACTTCTCAAATCTCGCAATTGCAATCCCATACTACTCCTCCCCCACAACATTCTATGATACAAAGTACTTATACGAGCCTATTGCATGACAAAACATCTATAAATGTGTACATTTCACAAAAATGTATATAGGTATACAAAATGTATATATGTATGTATGCATGCACAGACACAAAATCAAATGTGCCCTTACACAATCTGATGGTGCTTTACGAAATGGCAAGAACAATCTTCCTCAGGAGCTTATTTGGATTTAGGAACAGTTTTTTATAAATTACCAGTCGGGCTTCAGGCCGGGACACAGCACGGAAACGGCATTGGTCACGTTGGTCAATGATCTCTGGAGGGCCCGGGACAGGGGTTATTCCTCTGTCCTTGTTCTTTTGGACCTCTCAGCGGCTTTTGATACTGTGGACCACGGTATCATGCTGCGGCGACTCGGTGAGTTAGGAATGGGAGGCACCGTTATGCGGT
>NW_015388751.1:95817-99992 GCF_001527695.2 Protobothrops mucrosquamatus
ACAGTGTCGGCTGGCGACCCCCAGGGGGAGGGCCTTCTCTGTGGGAGCCCCCACCCTGTGGAACGAACTCCCCCCAGAGATCCGGATTATTCCGGATCTCCCCTCCTTCCGCCGTGCCCTCAAGACATGGCTTTTCCATCAAGCGGGATTGGCCTAGGGGGGGATTTTAAAGGGATTTTAAAGGGATTTTATAATTTTTCTAATACAGGTTAATTAATATATATTTTAATTTGGCTTTTAAATATTTATTGTATAGCTCTGTTTTTATTTACCTGTAAGCCGCCCTGAGTCCCTCGGGAGAAGGGCGGGGTATAAATTAAAGTAATAATAATAATAATAATAAATTGGGTTGTGTGAGTATTTTATAGAAGTTTTATTGTGTTCATTGTAAACCACCTACAATTAAGATAACCGTTCTTAGAATCTGATTGATGGAATGGCACATAGCCAATAATCAGATGGTCAAAGTTAAAACTAAATTTAAATATGACTTAAAAAGCCAATCTAGGTCTATTGATTATAGACCTCCTATATTCCATGTGAAATCTTCAGCTCCTTTCCTTTTTAAAGATGTCCCAGTCTTGTTTCTTCTTCCTATCTTACGGGCTACTAAACCACAGTTAAAAAATAAGTGCCTGCTATCGTGCTCTGGATTTCTCACATAAAATATGCCGCTTGCAATAACAGTATCTCCAGGAGGCAAAAAGGGCAGCACTTTGGCAGCATAAATCACTTTCTGGTTGCTCTCCAGCTGCACATTTAGCTTCTGAGAGGAAACACAGCACCATTCTTTCATCTCAGGTGGTGAAGAAGGAAAAAACTCTTTTATTTTCTGCCCAATCATGTGCTAATTATATATTGATTATTCTGGAAGTATTTTATTTACATATTTGCAAACAGCACCTGTTTCTTTCCACTCTGGTCATTAATAAGGAGAAAAGAGGTTAGATATCCTTAGCAGACCTTCTCTTAGCTTGAGTCACATCTCGGTTTTGCATTCAGCCTCTGCCCAGGAATATTCCTGGTTGAATTGGAGGTTAATTGCAGTAAAACTGGGCTACAAATAAAGGTACCTGTAATATGTTTCTTGATAATCAAAAATGTACTGTAGAAGTTTATGCTTATGCTTTCTCCTTTTTCTGTGCAAGGGTAAAACTAGAGTTTCATTCTTTGGAAAGTGGGACGTTTGAGGAGGGCCTTCAATATCCATGAAGACCTCTGTACCAGACCCCAAAGAGATCTGTAATACTGCAGCCAAAAAGTAATTATTTCTTTTTTGGGCAGGGAGGTGGGGACAGAAACAGAGGAAGGATACAATGGAACCCTTCACTTTTCTTCTTTCCCAATTTTGACAGCTTGGCCAATTGTGAAAACCTCCCAGGACAATAAAAACTCATCTACATTATGAGCATCTCTCTTCCCCTAGACTCTGTCCACCTCTTACATCCCCCACAATGGAAAGAGAGATGCTTGAGGAGTTTGATCACTGACACAAGCTGATCGTATGCACACACTCAGAGCCAAATAGGCAGTCACGCTCCCCAGTCTCTGAATTTTGCAATCGATTCTCCGTTCAAAGGCATATCAACATTTACTTTAAATGTATATTTTATGATATGCTCTGCTTAGAAATAAGTAACTTCAGAGAAAATATATTTAACAGACACATTTAAACGAGTCTTCAAATATGAATTTCATGGAAGCTTTTTATAGACTTATAAAAAGTCGTACAGAAATGGGAATAATGAACATGCATGAGAATGAGATCATCTGAAATTCATCCTTCCCTTTTTTTTTTGAAGTCTCTCTCTTCTTGTTTTGCAGTAATCTCTAGCTAAGTCCAATAAAGCTTTGGCTCTACTTATATTACACATACATATTTTTTATGCCTTTAAACAGCTTCCACCTGGGAATAATAGCCTAGTTAAGATGACCTGATTCTCCATGAATAGCATCAAAGAGAAATGGTGTAGCTGATGACCTTGAAAATAGCCTCTCTTATTGATCCTAATAGGATCCCACACTCCTGTTCAGTGATTATACACTAAATGATCTTTTTTTGTCTGTTGAATCTCCACCCACTTTGCTGGTCCCACCACTCTTGTCTGTGATGAGACCAGGCAAAAATGGCAAATTAAGTCTGGTAGACTTTCATGGATAGGGTTTCGAGGCACATGGGAAACCGCCATTCATGCTGTTTCCAAACTACAGCATCACCATGCCTTGAAAAAAAAACTGGACAAGAATAAGGAGGGTTCTCCTTCTTGAAACTGTGGAAGGAGTAAGGATGACTTAAAAAGAAGAATCACATCAAATGAAATTGTACAGATGGAGAGAGAGGACAGGAAAGGAAATTAGGGAAGACCACAGATACACACAAAGCAAACAGGAGCTGCCCCCACAACTACAGTCAGGCAAAACTGTCTAATCTCCTTATGGCAGCTGGCAGAGATTGGGAACGGATTTGGGGAGAGATAGAGAGAGAGATAGAGAGAGAGAGAGAGAGAGAGAGAGAGAGAGAGAGAGAGAGAGAGAGAGAGAGAGCAAGAGAGAGCTGAACAATGTACATCTGTTAAGTCCGGAGAATAATGGCGCTTGAGACGAAGCATTTCTAACAAGTCTTTATTCTCTGCTTCCAATCTACGAACAACCCGAGCAGAGGCACGCAGGCCTCTATTTATACCTTCTGATCCCCGGGCAAATACAACCAATCACAAGGCGGTCTTTTCCCGCCTTGCGCATGCGCGCAAGGCCGGCGCCACTCAGTCTGGTCCCGGGCAGCTTTTGCAAATGCCCGGGACTCTTGCAACGTCCCGAGCCTGCTTTTGCAGGCTCAGGACACAACANCCAGAGGAGACTGAGGAGGAACCCCAGGCGAGTCCCGCCTCACACGTAGTTGATCAATGTGGCGGCGAAGAACGCGGCCGTCTTCCAGGGACACCTCGTAGGACAGAGGCCCCGAGACCTTGCAGACCACAGCCGGGACCCAGAGGTGTCCAGGCCCGTAGTTCCTGGCCCAGACAGGATCACCTTCACGCAGGACCCGTGGAGGGTGTGGCTGAGACACCTGTGAAGCTACACGCTCCGGATGCAGCCTGTCCAATTTAGTCACGAGCCGACAACCCCAACGGAGTTCGGCCGGGCACTTACCCGTGGCAGTGCACGGAGTAGTACGATGGGCTAGAAGAAAGTCAGCCAACCTGTCATGCCAATTGCCGTAAGTCAGCTTCTTGAGGGCGTCCTTGGCGACGCAGACCATCCGTTCAGCCAGACCGTTGGTGGAAGGATGGAAAGGAGCCGAAGCAGCGTGGCGGATCATGTTGGCCTGTAGAAATCCCTGAAACTCAGTAGAAGTAAATTGAGGACCATTATCTGACACCAGAACATCTGGCAGCCCGTGTGCAGCAAAAATGTTTCTCAACACTTGAATAGTCTTGGCAGCTGTGGTAGAAGACACAGGCACGACCTCCAGCCACTTGGAATGGCTATCAACAACCACCAGGAAGAATTGTCCCTGAAAGGGCCCAGCGTAATCTATATGTATTCTAGACCATGGGGTGTGTGTTTCCTCCCACCTGTGCACAGGGGCCTGGGGCATTTCAGGCCTGGACTGCTGGCATGCATGACACCCATGTACCTGGGCCTCGATGGCCCGATCAATGCCAGGCCACCACAGGTGGCTGCGTGCAAGCGCCTTCATCCTAACGATTCCAGGGTGGCCCTCATGTAATGACATCAAGATTCTAGCCCTCAAGGAGGCCGGGATCACAACTCTCGATCCCCAAAGGAGGCAGCCATTGAAAGTGGACAACTCGTGCCTCTTGACCCAAAAATGTTGAAAATCCTCCGCAGGGCACCTGTCAGGCCAACCTGACAGGACCCATGACAGCACGCGTTTGAGCGTGTGGTCAGTGGCAGTTTCAGCAGCCACATCCCTAGCATTGAGGGGACACTCAGGCAACTCCTGAATGGACAATATTTATTTATTTATTTATTTATTTTTCCCATTTATACCCCGCCCTTCTCCCGAGGGACTCAGGGCGGCTTACAGGTAAATAAAAACAGTGCAATACAATAAATATCTCTAAAAACCAAATTAAAATATATATTAAATAACCTGTATTAAGTTTACTATTATAAAATCCCTTTAAAATCCCTATAAAATCCCCCCCTAG
>NW_015388751.1:103602-106507 GCF_001527695.2 Protobothrops mucrosquamatus
CCTGTGCTTGCTCACCCACTCCCCAGCTTGTTTCTTAACTGTAATTAGGAAGCATGCAGTTGGGTAATTATAGCCTTTCACAAAATGACACAAACACGCAGGAAACAGCTGCAACTGAAAGTATAGCGATTAGCTCGAGAGGGACCAAAATACCAACCATCTTTTCTTCAGTCTATCTGGGCTGCTGCTTCTTCTCCATGCCCGCATCCATCCACCTAAGGCTGACCTATTCGGGTTCCGTTCGTATCTCGTGCTGTATTCCAGCCATTTCTATAAGGCATGCCTGTGTTTTACACGGATTTTTCCACTTCTGGAAAAGTTCCACTGTAAATGCTCTCTTTCCATCCATTTGGCCAATAAAAGTAACTTATCCATTAGTACAAGGTAGACTTAGTTGCAAGCTAGCCTTTGTTCACTGTGAACAAAAAGAAACACAACCTATAATCAAATCCAGAAATGTCACTTCTTGATTCTTCCAGCTTTTGGCCAAAGGATGATTTCCTGTGATTTAGAAAGAGCAGCCAAAAGAACCATCAGAATATTAAAGAACGGGAAGAGATGCACACATACACACATACACAGCCCTCTCCCCATTAAGCTAATGTTGGGAATTGGTGTGGGAAAACCCCTCCTTTATTTCTCTATTTAGGAGAGGTTGCACTGATAAATGTTGAATAACTTCCTAACCAGCCATCCATTCCTAGTCAGCTCAATTTGCTGCCTTTGGAGCAGGACCAAGATTAGCAACTGGTGACTGAGCCACTTATGCCATTTTTCCAAAGGCACCTGAGGAAGCCTGTCTGAAAAGAAGGACTTCCTCATTTAGCCTACTCATGGGAGTATCCTGGGAGTTAGCTTTCTTTTCATGGATTCACCTGCTCAGGCTTCACCCATCATCCTCATCATTTACTACATATCAATCCCAACTATTCACTCTTTCTCTCTCCCTCCCTCCTCCCATTCACGTATTTACCCTGCTCCCTCCCAGGTCTTTGCCCCACATTCTTGCTTCTGAATCTTTCAGTCACACCAGGCCCTCTTTTTCCCCTTTCTCCCTAAATCTTGTTTCTATGACAACCACCTCCCTCATCCTCCTCCTTTCACAGTGAGGCAGGGCGGGAGAGAAGCGGTGTCATTCTCATGATAATCAAGCTTTTTTCTTTAGACTGGAGGCAGTTCCCAGACTAAGGGTGGGGGGGGGATAAAAAGCTTTGGGGGTGAGGGGGAGGAGAGACCCCTGGCTTCCATCCTATGCTCTTTTCTCTTCGCAAAGAAATTGGGAATCTTGGTTCCCATCCCACGATCCCACCAACCCCCTAGATTTTATTCTAATGTGGCCCAATGATCCATTTGGAACCATCACACAAAGCATCTGGATTTCAATCAATCAATCAGAATAGAGCTGGAAGGGACCTTGGAGGTCTTCTAGTCCAGCCCCCTGCTCAAGCAGGAGACCCTGTACCAAATCCCCATGTGAGTGGGGAAAACTGCAACCTCTGTCCCTTCCCATCTCAGTTTCTCACACAGCAGCATCAAACTCCATCTCACCTCAGGAAGTTCAAATGAATAGATAGTAGAAGATGGAAGAGATCACAGAGTGTTTTTCCTCACCCTTAATAGGGTTCTCTCCTCCCAGTTGCCTCTTTTGCAAAAGGCACAATCACAAAAAACCCTGACTTTGTTCTACATCTCTAATGATCCCACCCCTGGAGGGTAAGGAAGATAACCCTTGATGGAGATATGCAGCAGTTGTTACTTGGGGAAAAGAGGTTAAAGCATTTTTAAGTCCAGGACAGCCAGATAACATTCAGAAGTGGCTTAAACAGATGCTTCCCTAATTCACTGAAGTATAAGGAGGAAGAGGTACAGCCCAATCAGACTTACAGAATTCTGTTGTAATAAGCCAATTTCAATAAAGGTAGGTTTAGCTTTCTTGATGGGTTGATTTCTTGATCTGGTCCATCTAGTGGGGCTGACACTACCAGAGGAGGGGAAGCAGCTTCACTCTGTTTGCACAACCTGGGATGAACAGATCCTAAACTACCATCAGTATGAATGCAAAAGATCTTGGCTGCAAGTTCATTATTCTTAGGAGTGTATAACCATTCTTTCACAACTGTTACATTTCTCTCCTTCTGTCCCCAATATCCTAGCCATAACTTGTCCCAGCATTGCCAGGAAAGGAGAATTTTCCTTCATTGAACAAGGCTTTCCGGACTTGTGATTAAGATGGCATGGAGCAACATTTTAGAGTATTCCTTTGAGATATTTTGGGGGCAGCTTCCACATGCACATTCAAACCTTGTCTGATACTGCATATCTTTAGGCACCAGAGCCGTGATGTAACCAGATTCCTCTCTGTCTGAACCAGGGAGCAGAGCACAATATGAAAGTTTTTTATGTAGCACATGAGCTGTGGTGATCAAGTATCGGAACCTAGTTGTGATGGCCTAGCTTCACTCTTGGTTATGATCTGGCTAGATATATTTCAGATTGCAAAACAACTGTGTCTTCAGATGATCCTGTATACTTTGGGCAATAGGATGTAGATGCAGGAGATATCAAGGCGGAGTGTGAGGGAGTGGTCAAACATGTCATCAGTCTCAAGTCCCTTTGTGCCCTCAAGAGATCTAAGTCCAGCCCTCCTTGAATTCCCTTGTTAAAATTTATTGGGCCAAGCTTTCGCCGGAAACGTCTGGCATCATCAGGGCCATGATACAGCAATATGGGAGGAGTCTTATATAACATTGGAGTCTGCAGTCTGCATCCGGTATCGTGATCGTGTCATTGGACCCAGGTGATTTGATAAAGTCATAGGCGAGACCTCTAGCCTCGTGTGCAATATTCCTCTGAAGTGTCTGCCTAAGTTGTTACAGGATCCAGTCCTTTCTGACTCAGGGGAAAG
>NW_015388751.1:110699-112212 GCF_001527695.2 Protobothrops mucrosquamatus
CTCTAAAAAATATTTAATGGTTAAAACCAACAAGACAATGCATGGCTAAAACCTATAAAATTGTTCCTTAGAAATCTACAAGAATTAAAAACCTAGCTTTCGTTGGCAAACTGCCAACTTCCTCAGGGCTGTAGTTTATACAGGGCGGGAGAAGCTCCCTTATAGCTGGCCATTACTCTGCATCCGGCACCAAGCCCTATTCATTGGGCGTGGCCGGTCAATGAGGATTTTACTCTCCTTGCTACAGATGGTTCGGCTCCTGCTCCTACTTTCAGTCCCAGAGTCAGTCCTCCCTTCATGAGCACACTCCTGCACCGGAGATGCTTTCTCCCGCAGGAGTGACCCTGCAACTACTCCCGAATTGGAGAACGGTGGAGGATATAACTGGCTTACGGGATGGAAACACCCTTTATCCCAGGTTGCACAAGTAGGGAGAGGGTGCAGCCGTTCGTTTTGTGCTCCAGGACGACCCATGGAGTCATAAACACCCGTGCCAGTCCCCATGGGGCGTGCATTGTGCTTACAAGCAGATAGTCCACTCTTCTCCACTCCGCTCCGCTCAGCATCCCCACACATGGGGGGGGGGGCGGAGAGGCCGCACAACCGTCCATTCCCCGAAGACGCCTCACGGTCCCCAACCACCTCAAGCGTCTCTTGCTCTCCCCCATCCACCGCAAGCCGGGCACTGCAGCCAGGTAGTCCGGATGCATCAGGAGCCCCACAACCATCCTTCGTAGTCCCAAGCGCAGCACGTGTCGCGGAGCGGGTCCAAGGTCCCCGTCTACCGGGGGATGCCATCGCTCCACAGCGGGTTGTCCTTTGCCGACGACGTGCCGGCGTCCGTGAAGCACTGAGGGGGGTGAGTGAAGGGGGGGGTTATAGCTGCCTTGCCCGTACCAGCATAAGTCATCGACAAACCCACATCACCGGCTATGTCATCGTAGTTGCCGGGTGGGGCATCTTGGTCACGGGAAAGTGCTCCATTTTGCAATCCATTGTTGTTAACAGGTTTGTCCCGACTCGGTGAATTAGGGGGTCGTGAGTTGCTCCCCGTTCGTACATACGCCCAGTTGTGCTGCCAGGTGTGTACGAGTCGTAACTGGGTGTCGGTTTCCTCAAAGCATGGTAGAGCATGGTCAAAGAGGTCAACGGGTCTTCCCATGGGCGACTGCACCCCAGGATTACCACCATGGGGACCCTCAACAGGATGCCTCCCAGGGGATTGGTATGCTGAGGGAGTTCCACCCCCTTCCTTTTTCCAAACCAATCGGGGAGTATGCCCATCCTCAACTTTCTGCGCAGCAGCTCGTGGGATGGTGTAGGATCCCCTTTTCCCAACCGGGTATCGATGTTGCTTCTCCCATGTTCTTAAAGCAAGGTGGGCCTGGCACAGCTCGATGTGCCTATTGATAGATGCATCGTCTGATAACCAGGCTTCCTTAAGAAGTCTACCACTTTTGTTGTTACAAGAGGCAATCACCCTCACATCCACAAGGTTGAAGCTATGCCCCGT
>NW_015388751.1:114210-117910 GCF_001527695.2 Protobothrops mucrosquamatus
CTGTAGTTCATACAGGGCGGGAGAAGCTCCCTTATAGCTGGCCATTACTCTGCATCCGGCACCAAGCCCTAGTCATTGGGCGTGGCCGGTCAATGAGGATTTTACTCTCCTTGCTACAGATGGTTCGGCTCCTGCTCCTACTTTCAGTCCCAGAGTCAGTCCTCCCTTCATGAGCACACTCCTCCACCGGAGATGCTTTCTCCCGCAGGAGTGACCCTGCAACTACTCCCGAATTGGAGAACGGTGGAAGATATAACTGGCTTACGGGATGGAAACACCCTTTATCCCAGGTTGCACAAGTAGGGAGAGGGTGCAGCCGTTCGTTTTGTGCTCCAGGACGACCCATGGAGTCATAAACACCCGTGCCAGTCCCCATGGGGCGTGCATCGTGCTTACAAGCAGATAGTCCACTCTTCTCCACTCCGCTCCGCTCAGCATCCCCACACATGGGGGGGCGGAGAGGCCGCACAACCGTCCATTCCCCGAAGACGCCTCACGGTCCCCAACCACCTCAAGCGTCTCTTGCTCTCCCCCATCCACCGCAAGCCGGGCACTGCAGCCAGGTAGTCCGGATGCATCAGGAGCCCCACAACCATCCTTCGTAGTCCCAAGCGCAGCACGTGTCGTGGAGCGGGTCCAAGGTCCCCATCTACCGGGGGATGCCATCGCTCCGCAGCGGGTTGTCCTTTGCCGACGACATGCCGGCGTCCGTGAAGCACTGAGGGGGGTGAGTGAAGGGGGGGGGTTTAGAGCTGCCTTGCCCGTACCAGCATAAGTCATCGACAAACCCACATCACTGGCTATGTCATCGTAGTTGCCGGGTGGGGCATCTTGGTCACGGGAAAGTGCTCCATTTTGCAATCCATTGTTGTTAACAGGTTTGTCCCGACTCGGTGAATTAGGGGGTCGTGAGTTGCTCCCCGTTCGTACATACGCCCAGTTGTGCTGCCAGGTGTGTACGAGTCGTAACTGGGTGTCGGTTTCCTCAAAGCATGGTAGAGCAAGGTCAAATTTATATATGACTAGTAATAGAACTAAAAATTCGACTCTTGGGTGTATTCATATTGAAATAAAATAACAACGATCACCAAGAGAAAGTTTAAAATATTTAAAAGCAATTAAAAAATTAAAAGCAATTAAAATATTAAAATATAGGCAACCAAGCTTTCGTCGGGCTCTCCCGACATCATCAGGGTTGATAAAGGCGGTTTCGGGGAGGACTTATATGCCGCCTCCAAGTGCTTGCTTCCGGCTGCGTGACTGCGTAATCGGGCCCAGGTGTCTGTGCTCCTGCGCTCTGAGTGCGTTCTTTTTACCCGCATGTAAACCCTTCACCTCCCTTCCCTGTTTATCATCACATAGCCCTTGGGTATCCTCACCGGGAGCAGCGGGGGATTCTTTCCCATGCCTCCCATTAACTTTGCCCTCCACCTCTTTAATCCTGCGTCCAAGGTTCTTCTCCTCAAACCTATTGGTCCTGCGAGGTTTGATCCAGCTGCGGTCAACCTCTCCCCCCCTTCTTCTTTTGCCCGTATCGGCTGGATCGTCTCTCCTTATATCATTATGCTGGTTGCTCCACCCCTCCATCCTTCTACTGCTGTCACACATTATAACCCTGTCTTCAGATCCCCCCCTCCCTCTCTCATCCACCGTCGGGGGCCGTCCTCTTGCACCTCGGAGTTCTCTTTCCGTGCACAATCTGGTGAGGGGGTGCTGACCGGGTTGTCCCCGCCGGTCGGGCGCTCCCCATTCATATCCATCCACCACACACTTCAAACTCTCACTTACATTCAAACCCTCTTTACTCAGTGAATCCTCCTGTCGTGATGGTAAATCCTCACCTAACACCCCCCGTGCTTCAACTCCATCAATCCCCCTCCCACCCCCATGAACACTTCCGTACCCAATCACTCTTCCCACACTCCCATCCGTGCATCTATAATATCCTTCATCCGGTCCACGAAGCCTCTGGGAGCCTTCAATCAACCTACGATCGGTTTCCCCTTTACGGGGTTTCCCAGTAAAATCCTGGTCGGCTCCTTCCCTCCCACCTCCAGCCGCGGCAGTCCATGCGTCTCTCACTCTTCCACTTCACAATTTACTCTGCACTCCCCATTCATGTCCATGCACCACACTCTTCCAACTCTCACTCTCAAACCCTCTTTACCCAATGAGTTCTCCTGTTGTGATAGTAAATCTTCCCCTGACACCCCCCCGTGCTTCGGCTCTATCGATCCCTCACTCACCCCCATGGACACTTCCATACTCAATCACTCCTCCCACGCCCCCGTCCGTGCGTCTATAATATCCTTCGCCCGACCCACAAAGTCTATGGGAGCCTTCAACCAACCCACGGTCGGTTTTCACTTTGCGGAATTTCCCGGTGGAATCTTGGTCCGCTCCCTCCCCCCCTCCTTCAGCCGCGGCAGTCCGTACGTCTCTCAATCTTCCGCTTCGCAATCTACTCTGCTCCTCAACGCATTTGCAATCCTCCCACATCCTCAATCCATTCTTCGATTCCCCCTTCTTTCTCTCCACTGCCGAGGGGCGTTCTGTCCTGTCCTGGAGCCTTCTCCTCGTGTCAGGACCACCAGGGGCATGTTGACCCACTTGCTGTCGCTGGTTGCACGCAAAATCTTCCCGTGTAGTATATTTGGGGTCCTGAGCAGCCGCATCGGCCCCCGCACCACAGAAGGTGGTGGTCCTAGGCACGTTCATTCTGCGACCCGGGTTACCCACTGGGCCTCTATTATGGCGGTTGTTGTGCCACGCTCTAAGAGTCTGTTGTGCTTGGCATATGTCCACATGTCGGTTAATAGAGTCCTGGTCCGAAAACCAAGCTTCTTTTAATAACCGGCCACTTTTAGTGGCATCCGTAGCAAGAACCTGTGCATGTTCAAAGTCAAAACGGTGGTCCTGCTCGGCCATGTGCGACCATATTTGTGAGTATTGCTCACCTCTTCTGATCGCCAATTTGTGCTCGTGGAGCCGGGTCTTAAGTCATTAGGATGTTTCACCCACGTAGTGGCTCTTACAGTCCATACAATTAATTCTGTAGACCACCAGTGTGTATGTATGCGTTGGAACAGTGTCTTAATACAGCTGACCTTATGGGAAACCGGATGATTACTATTATAATGGAGGATGCGGTCTGTATGGGTGGGCTTCCGGTAGACCTTGGTACTGATGGATCCATCTGACAAACGTTGGACAATCACGTCCAAAAAGGCTAGCGAGCCCCGAGCCTCCTCCTCCATAGTAAACTTGATGTCCGGATAGATGGAATTTAATATTCCCATGAAGTCAGCTCTATGAGCGCGTTTGACGACAACAAAGGTGTCGTCAACATACCGTGCCCAAAATCTGGGTCGGTATTGGGCCATAGCCTCACGTTACAGTTGCTGGAGGACACACCCATGGGCTCCCCCATCTCTAGTATTATAGCAGAAGCGGTCCTCCAGCAACTGGAATGTTTATAATGACTACCCCCACTTTCCCTTCGGTAGTCATGATAAACATCAAAGGGGTGGAGATGGAATGGCCCCCAAGGATCGTGAAAGGGTGAATCAGCCCAAGGATGGGAGGCATGTTCCAGCCTGGGAAAGCAGAGGACGCCCACCTGAGATACAGACACAAAAAAGGAGGGAGGAGGGCGGCAACACACATGTAGGTAAAGGAGGTAAGGAAGAATTAACTCGGT
>NW_015388751.1:118345-121297 GCF_001527695.2 Protobothrops mucrosquamatus
GAGATGGAATGGCCCCCAAGGATCGTGAAAGGGTGAATCAGCCCAAGGATGGGAGGCATGTTCCAGCCTGGGAAAGCAGAGGACGCCCACCTGAGATACAGACACAAAAAAGGAGGGAGGAGGGCGGCAACACACATGTAGGTAAAGGAGGTAAGGAAGAATTAACTCGGTTTGCAGATGAGGCCAGGATTGGCCGGCCGGGACCTGTCACAAGATCTAGGAGCCGTGCGCAGACTTGACTGTATTTATAAGCAAGCTCTCCCAGCATCCTGATTATACCCTGACGATGATGGCAGTTTTAGGCCATCGAAAGCTTGGTTTTACTTATTAAAACTGTATTGTTTTATACTTCCTGGTGATCACTTTGTTGTCTTTTAAAAATATGTTCATACCCAGGAATCGATCTTCTATTTTTAATGTTATTTTTAATATATATATATATATACATTCATCTGAACTGCCCGGAGTCCTGATTTCCTACGTTTGGAGGTATTCTCTATTAGCATGTGCCCTGATTTCCTACATAAAGTCTAGACTATTTATTGGATCTGAATCTTTCTTCAGTACACCTTCACACTCTTTAAAGCATTAAGAGATACTGTGATAGTTTTATATATGCTCTTTTCTTTAGCAGCTATACAGCATTGCCTCCTTCGATTTTCCCCAGATCCCTAAATCCTTTGAGATAGATTGGGCTGAGACAGAGTATAACTGGCCCAAAGTCACTCTGTAAGTTTCCATGGTTGAGGATGGACTTGGGTATGGGACTCTCCAGACCTAATCCATGTTTAGCTAGGGCCAGCAAAATCCATATTTAAAGTTCTATTGAGCCTTAAGCTAACCTATGGTGTAATCATGGTTGGTTAAATAAATTACAACACTCTAAACCACCAATAAATGATTTACAACCTACCTCCTATACTACACTTTACATAGCATGGGTTATCTGAGAATCTGGTCAGTAGAAAATTCCATTTGGAATAATGGACCACACTAGTTTTTTTCGATCTCATATCTACATGATGATCCTCAACCAGATGTTCTTATATCATGTACAACTTCCATGTATCTGGAGTGGATTTACTGGTTTCTCATCCATAGATGCATTCCTCAAAAAACATCTCTTGGCTCCCAATCCTAATCCACAAAACGTCTCTACCAATTCAGAAAACCAAGGAACTCTGGTCCTTTAGTTTGAACCAGTGCTGTTCAGACCAACGAACAAATAATCGTTCATGGCTCCAGGAAGATTTCTGCACTGCAATGGGTGGCATCTGGCTGATGAACTATCTCTGACCATCTGGCTATTTCTCCCTGGGCTAAATTAATAAAGGTCTTTATGCTAAATATATTTCCTAGCCACCTGGCTTTTTGGTACAATGCACTCCAAAGAGCAAGATAATTTCATCGCTCATCCATCCACACAGAGTAAGACTTCTATGAACAGGGGTCTTAGTATATAAGCGTCTGGACTATCTATTGCAAAAATTCACATTTTAGGATATCGTTACGCTTCAACCTTAAAGGTGGAACTTCAGGGTGGAATGTACTGCATATCTTTCCAATGTTTAGCCCACTCCTCCACATAAAAAAAAACCTTGCCTGATTTTTCAGGGGTTGGTTTTCCAAAGGGGGTAGGGTTGGTACTTTAACATTTGCCAATTCACTCCCCAAATGGGCCAGACATTTTGGTTCCTCCCACTTGAGAAGGATTTGGAGGGGCACATGAATACGTATGTTTTCCTGTTTGTTCTGGAACTAAGAGGAGAGCTTAGTACTAGCAGGAGAAAGAGGAAAAAAAATGTCCCCACTCATTTTCAAGCAGGCAATCGGTCATTTCATGGGCAGCTGGAGAGATAAACTGGGGTGGTGAGGAAATGATGAATGATGTGTTGTGACATTGTGTTTCTTTCATACTTGCATGGAACATCACAACACAAGTATAAATAGGCAGAATTTTTTTGTCATTCTGGCATCATCATCATCATCAGTTTGTAGCAGACATCAGTGGTTCAATGGTAACGCAGATCTTACTTCAACCTTCATGTAGGTTTGAAAATACAGGTAGTCCTTGACTTATGACCACAACTGAGCCCAACATCTCTGTTGCAAAGCGAGCCAGTTGTTAAGTGAGTTTTGCCCCATGTTATGATCTTTCTTGCCATAGTTAAATGAACCACTTTAGTTGTTAAGTTAGTAACACGGTTGTTAAGTGAATCTAGCTTCCCCATTGACTTTGCTTGTCAGAAGGTCGTGAAAGGTGATCACATGACTCTGGGACACTGCAACCGTCATGAGTCAGTTGCCAAGCATCTGAATTTTGATCATGTGACCATGGGGATGCTGCAATGGTCATAAGTATGAAAAATGGTCATTTTTTCCAGCACTGTTGTAACTTTAAATGGTCACTAAAGGAACTGTTGTAAGTGGAGGACTACTTATATCCTGCCTGAGATTAATTGGTGTCAAATGGACAAGGACTTGACCTGCTGCTTTAAGAATTAAAAACAAATATCACAGAAGCTGATGTTCTACAGAAAGAATAGAATAGAATAGAATAGAATAGAATAGAATAGAATAGAATAGAATAGAATAGAATAGAATAGAATAGAATAGAATAGAATAGAATAGAATAACAGAACAGAACAGAACAGAACAGAATAGAATAGAATAGAAAGGATCTTGGAGGTCTTCTAGTTCAGCCCCATTCATGCAGGAGAACCTATACCATTTCAGACAAATGACTGTCTAGTCCACGGGTCGGCAACCCGCGGCTCCGGAGCCGCATGCGGCTCTTTCAGCCGTCTCCTGCGGCTCCCTGTCCTCAGCCACCATTTGCAGTCCGGGAAAAAAAAAGTAGGGCTAAAAAAAATTCAACCAATCAATTCAAACTTCTCACGAAGTTTGAATTGATTGGTTGAACTTCTTTGGTTTGTGGGACTGCCCACAAAC
>NW_015388751.1:122749-130940 GCF_001527695.2 Protobothrops mucrosquamatus
CCCTCACGCTCGGCTGTTAACCGACTCTTTTGTGGGAGGGGTCGCGCAGGGACTGTTGATTGGGTGAAGCGAGCGGGGGCGATTCCATGGGAGAGAAGAGTCGGGGCATTATCTCCATGGTTACGGGGGAACACAAATCACAGCGGAGCTTTCATCTCGTGCTGTTGCATTCATTTACCATATTTTTACCTCGCTTTTTAGCCAGTGCACTCAATTTAGAATCAAGCCCCGTTACGTGTGTGCGCATGTGCGCGCATGCGCGCGCATACGCGCGCATTTTGCGGCTCCCAGGTTTTTTTTTTTGTGAGGGAAACGGGTCCAAGTGGCTCTTTCACCATTTTAGGTTGCCGACCCCTGGTCTAGTCTCTTCTTAAAAACCTCCAGTGACAGAGCACCCACAACTTCTGAAGGCAAGCTGTTCCACTGGTTAATTGTCCTCACTGTTAGGAAGTTTCTCCTTAATTCCAGGTTGCTTCTTTCTTTGATTAGCTTCCATCCATTGTTTCTTGTCCTTCCCTCTGGTGCCTTGGAGAATAATTTGACCCCCTCCTCTTTGTGGCAGTCCCTCAAATACTGGAATTTGTGGCCCCTGTTTCTTCTTTTCTTTAGACTAGCCAAACCCAAGTCCTGCAGCCATTCTTCTGAGCTTTTGAAATGCACCTACTCCTGACCCAGCTGAAATTTTAAAAACTTTCCTCCTCAAATACTTTCCTTTGCCTTCATTACTTTTCTGCACCTAAGCTGAGAATGCATGGAAGGCCTGACATCTTCAGTGAATTATAACAGGATGGCCAATGGCAGAGAAACAAAAGCATTCTTGCTGTGTGAAGAGATGAAGAGGACAAGAAAATGCGGTAGCTGTTACCTGCAGGGAAAAATCCACTTACTGGATTTTCCTTTTTTGACACCATGGATAAAAATCAGATGGAGGCTGGTAGCACCTTTTCAGACTACCACGTTTTATTAAAAGACTCCATTGTATCTGATGAATGAGCTACAGCGCACAAAATCTTAGATTAATAAAATGTGTTAGCTTGAAAAACGTGCTACCAGATTCCTGCTGATTTTGGGCTACTGTAGACTAACACTGCTGTCCCCCTACTGTGACCATTATTAAAAGTGCAGACAGCTAATTTTATTTTGCTCCAAGACAATTACGTTAAAATTCTCAAGAGTCTTTCTATGAAGTTTTGGATAAAACAGATAAACATTTTTATTATAATCTGAGATTATAATAGCTGTCAAAACCAGATCATGCCAAACAAATCTTACTTCATTCTTTGACAAAGTGACTAAAGTAGCGGATCAGTGAAATGCTGTGGACGTAGTATACTTAGACTTCAGTAGATAATTTGATAAAGTAGACCACAACCTACTTCTTGGCAAACTAGAAAAATGTGAAATAGACAGCACCAACACCAGATGGGTTTGTAACTGGCTGACAAATCGTACACAATGTGTAGTCCTCAATGGAACTATATCCACGTGGAGGGAAGTAAGCAGTAGGGTACCCCAAGATTTCATTTAAGGCCCAGTGTGCTTGAATATCTTCATAAATGATCTAGATGAGGGAATAGAAGGGGAACTCATCAAATTTGCAGAACACACAAAATTGACAGGAATAACCAACACCCCAGAAGACAAGCTCAGGATCCAAAAAGATCTTGAGAGACTTTAATACTGTGTTATATCTAACAAAATGAAATTCAACGTAGATAAAAGTGAGGTTTTATACTTAGGTAAGAAAACTGTACAGGTACAGACTAGGTGAAACTTGGCTTAATGCCAATAACAGTAAGAGGGACCTTGGAGTCCTAGCAATCACTTAAATATGAGCCAACAGTGTGCAGCATCAGCCAAAAAACAACAACAATGCAATCCTAGGCTGCATTAATAAAGGGATAGAATCAAGATCATCTGAAGTTCTAGTACTACTTTACAAAGTCTTAGTAAGACCACACTTGGAATACTGCATCCAGTTCACAACAATATAAAAAAGATGTTGAAACTCTGGAAAGTGTGCAGAGAAGAGTAACAAGTATGATCAGAGGGCTGGAGGCTAAAACATATGAAGAATGGTTGCAGGAATTGGGTATGTCTAGTCTAGTGAAAAGAAGGACTAGCCGAGATATGAAAGCAGTGTTCCAATATTTGAATGGCTCCTACAAAGACAAGGGGGTCAAACTATTTTCCAAAGCACCAAAAAGCAAGACAATGGATGGAAACTAACCAAGGAGAGAAGCAACCTAGAACTAATTTTTATTATAATCTGAGATATCTCCCTAGAAAATACAAGGAAGGATAGTCTAATAATGAAGAGAATATAAAAATGATGGAATCTTTAATATCATTCTAACAACAGAGACTATGAATTGTTGCTATACTAAACTGGATTTATTTTTGTTAAGCTTTCATGAAAAAATAATATTTGGCTGGGACCATACAGCATGCCAAACCACAAATCATGGCTTAGAAAGTGTGATCACTAGATTCACACAGTATGTCAACTCAAGCAAATATCCCTTGTTTAGCAATGATATATACTGTAAATCTATTTTCTGGCTGGATTCTTAACATCAGATCACCTAACATGTGGTTTCTTTGCTTTTGATTTAGTGTGTTATATCAATTTACAATACAATAAATGTTATCCTCATAACAAAATGTCTGTTACAAGCTATTGCTGTGGGAACCATATTCTAGCATTTAATGAAGCACTAATATAGTGACAATGGGGATTGCGGTGGCTTTAACATCCCCTTCTATATATGAGAACATTGTTAATATAGCTTTATCAAATGGAACCAGCAGTTGCTTCAGTAAGAGGCCAATTATAAATCAGTCACACTGCACTAGCAGGAAACTGATAATGCTACATTAAAAGAGAATTACCAAAGGAGTACTTATGTTCCTGGTATTTTTTTTAGTAATTAAGGACTATTAATAATGATTCAGGATATCATGCTAAACAATTTATAACAGAAAGGATGTCAAAGCTATTAAAATAGGATAATAACAATGATGTTAAGAAGTATAGAATTGTCCTAGTTAGAACTAGATAAAAATGTACGTGGTGGTCATGTGATATTTACCCATGATTAAATGAGCCCCACTTTATTCAATGAGCACTATTTCCTGTTTGCAGGATACTGTAATCATAAATTAACCAGGTTCACACAACACAGGTAGTAATAGCAGTTGCACTTAGACATATATACTGTTCCACAATGCTTTACAACCCTCTCTGAGGGGTTTACCATGTCAGCCTATGGCCCCCAACAATCTGGGTCCTCATTTTACCAATCCTGGAAGAATGGAAGGCTGAGTAAACCTTGAACTGGTCAGGATTGAACTCCTGGCAGTCGGCAGAGTCAGCCTGCAATACTGCATTCTTTTTTTTTTTGTAAAAAGTTTTATTAGTTTTTCAATTTTACAGCCAAGTATTTAAGGAGCAGCGCGGTGGTAGGGTAGTCAATAGTCCAATAGCAAAATATTTCATACATATCTCAGATTACATCATTAAAAACTCCCTCTCTATTTCCCTTAATTATTGTATCAAATTCAAATTAATACATTTCTAATTTTAGCCCAGACATTCAATACATTTGTCAATATAATTTTGTTTGTACATATCCAAATCCTGTATTAAAATTTTATCTATATCCGATTAACCTATTCCAATTTAGCCTTTAATAACCATAATGTTTAAACTTCGGGTAGCCCAAATTTTCCTAATTTCGTTACAAAATAATTATCATATCTAAAATACACATATTATTCAAATAGTTACATTTTCAAAAGTATATTCTAATTCTCGTCCTAATAGCTAATCATTTACTAATAAACTGTCTTTCATTATCACAAACCCCTTTCCCTATTACATTTCAAAAGTATAGTCTAATAACTAATTTTCATTTCGTTTATCAGTCTAAATCCTGGAGATTAAATCAATCAATATCTCTAAAAGAAAACTCCTTAGCCCATTAGGTAAAATTTTAGGCTGTTCCATCATCAGTCAGGAATAAGGAGAAACAGGAAGAGGAAGGTCCCATTTTTAAATCTAACTCTAGCTTTCTTTTTGTGCCAAGCAGGTTTCCATACCAGTGCCCCTGAATACTCAAGTGGGTCTCCCTTCATTCCTACACACCTTGTTTGAATCAAGGGAGACCATCCATTTATCAATTTTTCAAAGTAGCCAGCCCCTTTGTAGATATTAAGTTGTTGGCCTAGTAGTTCAGGTCTCCCAGTTTGATTTAAAATGTTTATCATCATTTCAGTCAGGTCTTCTTCTGTTTCCAATTTCGTCTGGCTTAAGTAGAAAGTCATATCCAGAGTTATAGTTGTTGTTTGATTGTCAAAGTTGTCTAAGTTCTCATTATATTGTATTTCCATCTTAATGTTGTTGTCTTCAGTTTCTGTTGCTTTTTGGGTTACAAGTTGTTTAGTTGGAATCAGGATTTGCTTGTCAAGATTCTCCGTGGGTTGTATTTGTTGTTGTGTAGAATGCTCTTTGATATTAATTGGTTCCACTTCAGTTGTTTTTTGGTTTGTAAGTTCATCAGTTAAAGTCTGAGTTTCCCTTTGTAATTTTAAGGTGACATCTTTGTATTTCACTCTGGAGTTCATTAGCTCAGTGGCTTCAAGAATTTTTTCAAGTATAAGTTGAGTTGTGGGTAGAATTCCTCCATTTCTATGGTGGTTAGAGATAATCTTCTAGTGGAGGCTATGTTTGATAAAAGTCAACAAATGTCCACCTCCACTATTCCTAGAGGTTATTTTCACCACCCAGCTGTTTCAGGTTTTTATCTTTTTTAGATAATGTGAAGGCCAATTCTAAGGATACACAGAGCTCATAGTCAAAGAAAGTTCAGTTGTTGTACCAGGGTTCACCACAAGATGTCACTGATAGACTATAGAATCTTTTTTCCAGAGAGCAATTAAAATTTTATCCAAATTTTTTTCCACCAAGTTAAGAAATAGATGAGATAATAGATCCCTGTAATAGGAGCTTTTGGGACCCCAAAGCGTCCAAAAGATACAAATCCAGTTATTTAGTTATTTAGCTTAGCTGTTCTTTTTTTTTTTTCCAAAACTTGATTTCCCAAAGTAAGTAAACGCCGCCGTGTTAGAAGTGGGGCAAAAATTTCAGGAGGCTTTCACAGGAGGGTAGTTGGGGTAAGAGAGAGGGAAGGAAGAGTCTCACCCAAATCCTCCGCGGTGCTTCGTTGTGCTTAGTTGTGAGTTTGGCTTTCGGCAGGCATGGCTTGGTGATCAGCCATGTTAATGGCCGATCTTTCCTCTGACGGTCCAAAGGAGCTACCTCGGATCAAACGGAAGGGCTACCGCCCTTCCGCGATCTAGCGAGGGTCCTCCTCAGCGGTGGTCGCCCCTCCAGGGCGACTTTCGACCCTTTCCAGGGTCTTCTGTCAGAGAGAAACCAGGCGGCGGAGAGAAGGCTCTCACCGCACGTCCACTGGTGCCGTGATCCGGAACCAGAAGCCTGCAATACTGCATTCTAACCAGTGCGCCACCAGGACTCATAGTCCTCGACGTATGACCACAGTTATGACCAGACTTTCCATTGCTAAGCAAGGGAGTTAAGTGAGTCACACCTGATTTTACAACCATTTTTGCCACGATTGTTAAGCAAATCACTGCAATTAAGTGACCCAGGCAGTCAAGCGAATTCGGCTTCCCCCACTGATTTTGCTTGTCGGAACCCTGCTGGGAGGGTCGCAAATGGCGACCACATGACCCAAAGATGTGGCAACCGTCATAAATACTTGCCAGTTGCCAAGCACCCAGATTTTGATTTTGTGGCCATGAGGATGCTATGATGGTCGTAAGTGCGAGGTCCAGTCATAAATAATTTTTTCCAGTGTCATTGTAACCTTGAATGATTGCTAAACAAATGGTTGTAAGTCGAGAACTACCTGTACACTAGGCTACAATAGGGCTGGTATAGTAAATGCGTTCAATAGGGTTTTGTAAAGCAAATAATGGACAGTTTCTATTGTAAGAGTCAAGCCATTCTTTAAGAATAATCAGAGAATATTGTAGTAGGGGTATGTTTCTTCTATTTCTCTTAGGATTACACATCACCTTAAAGTATCTGGTAAGCAGTCCACTAAAATATGAGAGTGCAGTGATTTGCTTAACATAATAATGTTCTCTTAATAAAACAAAATATTGGTTGAGCTCATTTAATATATATACTCATGGTTAACTTGTCTTATGTTTTATTAAACTAACCCAATTACCATTTCATATAGCACAATGAACCTTAAAAATAAGGATTCTAGCCGGGGCCCTGCTGCATTGAACAATTACTCCTTTGCCTACTATGTCGTGCTATGCCTGCATGCTGGAAGAAAGATTATTATATTCAGTGCTTTTTTTCTAAAAAAAAAAAAGGTGCCGGAACTCACACACATCATACAACCCGCCTTGCCTACCCTACAAGGTTCCATCCAAAAAAGGTGCCGGAACTCCGTTCTGGGCGTTCTATGAGAAAAAAAGCCCTGATTATATTGTTTATACAGCTTATCATACTGCTAACTGCTGAGGGGTTTAGAAAAAAAAACATTAACTTAAATCAAAATCTGAAATATTAAAAATGATCTAAAGCAACCATTTAAAACAATTGAAATTAGCCAGTAAAAACCAAACATTTAAAAAGCCTGCTTAAAAACAGGTGGTTTCAGGATATTTAATTAGGAGCCCCATCTCTGCCAGGATAAGCATTTCAAAGAACTAGGGGAGCTATAGAGAGGGCTGAACCCTATGTGGTTCATCAAGTAAGGATCTGGCAACCGTAGGCAAAGCTCAGATTCTCTCAAGTTTTAAAACAGTTTGGAAGTTCTATAGGTCTTTGAAGGTAATAAAGTAGCACTTTATGTTTCACTCAGAACAAATTGGCAGCTATGCAGTGTTTTTAGCACTGCTGTAACATAGTTTTTTAGAGCTCTTCCAGGACCAACTTAGTCACTTAGTTCTAATGGAAAATTGAACCACACCAAGAATATACCAATGGAGGATTAACTTCACCTTGGTGCTTTAATAATATACAGGTGGTCCTCAACTTAAAACAGTTCGTTTAGTGACCGTTCAAAGTTACAATGGCACTGAAAAAAGTGACTTACAACCGTTTTTCATGCTTATGATACCTCAATTTGGGATATCAAAATTCAAACGCTTGGAAACTGGCATGTACTTATTACAGTTGCAGTGTCTTGAGGGATGATGTGATCAGTCTTTATGACCTTCTGACAATGGGGAAGCCAGATTCACTTAATAACCATGTGACTAATTTAACAGCTGCAGTGATTCACATAACAAGAAATGAAGGTTGTAAATTGGGGCAAAATCCACTTAACAAATATCTCGTTCAACAACAGAAATTTTGGGCTCAGTTGCGGGCATACGTTGAGGACTACTTGTATATGAACAAGGGTCATTTGGGATGCTATGTGTGTTTGAATATTGTACACTAAGTCATATTCACATGACTCTTAACTTAGTTAATTTACCTTACAATTTGACATCAGATGATCAAATTCTCTGATTATAACTGGTAGAAATGTTTTGTTGGTAACCCAACTATTTTTGCTAGTGTCTCATGCTATTGTTTTTAAGAAACCATACTGTTCCAAGTAATCTGCTTGCTTTCTTTTCCTTTTTTCTTCTCTATGGGCATAGGCGCAAATAAGTGAAAGAAAGGAAGGAAGAAATAGTAGGAGCAGCCTCAGGTTCCAGAAGATAGAAGTGGCCATTAACTTCAACTCAGCTATCCTTAATCAAGAGAGAGAGTCCAAGATAAGGTAGGTTACATCACACTATTTTGTGTCGTTAAGGTTACATCACACTATCATGTGCTTAAGATATTTCATGTTTACCACATTTGGTTTAGTCTTGGCTTAAATCAATGTACTGGCTGGGTTGCCGTGATACACTAATGACATTTTAACAAAACACAACAGTTGTGTTCATGTAGCATGCTATGCCCCAAAGAAACCACATAATGTAACAGCATAATGTGATGACCTGGTTCACACAACATGTTCAGACCACATATGCTTCCCTAAAACATGCTGAACCATCAGTTGCTCAGTCCCATTTTAGAATAGTCCAGGGTTCTCCAAACTTGGCAACTTTAAGACTTGTGGACTTTTTTTTTTTTTTTTTTTTTTCA
>NW_015388751.1:131255-133990 GCF_001527695.2 Protobothrops mucrosquamatus
TCCACACCTCCAGCACTTGGATTCATAATTCTCATAAATGCGAGACATAGTTGCAGGATCCATGTGCCATCTATAAAACATCTTATAAAAATTCTCGCGTAGATTTTGTGCCTGCGTAAATTTCACATTTCTCACCCATATCAACTCCCAGGTATCCATAGATATTATTTCTCCTATATTTTGAGCCCATTTAATCATAGAATCTTTAACTAGCTCAGTTTCTGAATCCAATTCTAATAAGACATTATATATCCTTCTAATATGTCCTTTAGCATCATCCCTTACTTGTTTCAAAAAATTCCCATTTTCCATAAAAAAAGCAGTTTTTTTATCAATTCGCCATCTCTCTTGAATTTGTCTATACACAAGCCAAGAAAAGTCTGGATAAGACTTGTGGACTTTGACTCCAGAATTCCTCAGCCAGCCATGGGATTCTGGGAGTTGAAGTCCGCAAGTCTTAAAGTTGCTAAGTGTGGAGAACCCTGGCCTAGTGCATTGGGATGCATGGATTGATCCAGTATATCTTTAAATCATAGAATTTAGTATGCCATGCAAATGCATCCAATATATTGCTCACAAGTCTAAGCAAACTATTTTTCCCCATTGCCTTATATAATATCGTGTCTGCTTGTCAATGTCTCGGGATCCAGTCAGCTTATTCAGTCTCTCCTAACACTGGAATCTACAAAGATTGTAAGAGAAATGAACAGGTAGCCAGATGGAGCACTAATCTTTAACCTGGTAAACTCCAGACCCTGTGAATGCGACTTCCAGTGTCCCATCACATAAACCAGCTGCCTATGAAGATTGAATACAGGGAGTCCTCAACTTATGACCACAATTGAGCCCAAAATTTCTGTTGCTAAGCGAAACATTTGCTAAATAATTTTTACCCCATTTTATGACTTTCCTTGCCACAGTTGTTAACTGAATCGCTACAGTTGTTAAGTTAGTAATATTTTTTTTAAGTGAATCTGGCTTCCCCATTGACTTTGCTTGTCAGAAGGTCACAAAAGGTGATCGCATGACCCCAGGACACTGCAACCGTCATAAAGATGAATCAGTTGCCAAGCATCCGAATTTTTATCAAGTGACCATGGGATGCTGCAACAGTCGTAAGTGTGAAAAATGGTCATAAGTCATTTTTTTCAGTGCCATTGTAACTTAGAACAGTCACTAAACAAACTGTTGTAAGTCGAGGACTATCTGTATTGCAGAATGAATAATGTAGCTGAATACATTTGGGCAGGGCTTTTTTTCTCATAGAACACCCAGAACGGAGTTCCGGAACCTTTTTTGGATGGAACCTTGTAGGGTAGGAAAGGCGGGTTGTATGACTGCTCCTGCTTAGATGCACCCAATGTCTATGACATGGATAACCCATTTATTAAATTAGGATTGTACAGCTAAGCTACTGACTTGGCAACAGCAAATTCCATTTATCTTAAAAAGCAAGAAGAAAAACAAGGATACAAAAGGTTTTAGGATGAAATATTTAGCTGATATTACTAGACACCTACTCACTCAGTTCTACCAGCAGAAATGTCCTAACCTCACTTCTGAACTGATGAGAACCTCAAGCTTCTTCTCCTGTTCAACACAATCAGATTCTGAAAGGAACTCCGGGGGGGGGGGACGCAACTTCAACAGCTTCAAACACATATGGGCATTGTTATGTCGAAGATAGGGCGTTTGTCTGAATTCGATACAGCTCACCCTGAACGTTGGAGCTCATACGTGGCCAGAGTAGAAAACTACTTCCGAGTAAACCAAGTTCGGGAAGACGGGCTCAAAGCCGCAATGTTACTGTGTGTCTGTGGGCAAGAGACATTTGATATTGCCGAAAATCTGGTTGTCCCAGCACCTCTGGAATCCATCGCTTACACTGAGCTGAAGAAAATGTTATGGGAACATTTTGAACTGAAGCTATCGGTGATTGCCTGGTGTCACGCATTCGAACAGCGGGACCAAAGGCCAGGAGAGTCTGCTGCAGACTTTATTGCTGCGCTGCGACAAGCTGCTAGGCCCTGTGAGTTCAAAGACTTGGAGGAAAGACTTTGAGATTGTCTAGTTTGTGGTTTGAGGAGCTGTGAGCTGCAACAAAAGATTTTTGCAAAGGAAGACATTTCCTTCCAGGATGCATTAAGGGAGATCACGGCCGACGAAGCTGCAGGAGGAGCAGTCAAGGCCTTGCGGCTTTCCAAGCATCCTATGAGTTCAGGATCCATCCATCAAGAGGTTGCTCGAGAGGTAGCTGATCCTGATTCCGAAAACGAGGTCAACCGTCTACAGCATCCAGCGGAGTGAAGGCTCCGAGAGCGAACCGACAAGGGAGCTGACAAGGCAGTTCCATTCCCTCGGTGTTTCGGATGTGGAGGCCGCCACAAGCGCTCCAATTGCCGTTTCCACTCTGCCATTTGCCGGGCATGTGGCAGGCAAGGCCACATAGCTGCCATTGGTTTGGGTCGCATGAAAGACCGTCCTTCAGAAGAATTGCCTCGGAAAGGTATCAGGGTCCCCAGCCAGAATAGGGTGGGTTTCTGCGCATCCCGCAGGAGCATTTTGAACACAGGGGCCCACAGGCCATTAAAGAAGAAGCTTCGCATTGATGTCAAATTGCAGGGGGTCCCCTTAACGATGGAGCTGGACACAGGTTCAGCTCTGTCAATCATATCCCAGGACACCCTTAAGCAAATCTGCTACAGAAGCAGCCAGCGAGTTAAACTCAGGCTGTC
>NW_015388751.1:134874-140279 GCF_001527695.2 Protobothrops mucrosquamatus
GACCCCAAGGGGGAGGGCCTTCTCTGTGGGAGCTCCCACCCTCTGGAATGAACTACCCCCAGAGATCAGGGTGATCCCTGATCTCCCTTCCTTCCGCCGCGCCCTTAAGACATGGTTATTCCAGCTTGCAGGACTGGCCTAGGGGAAAATTTTTAGTGGGGGTTTTAAAGTAATTTTAAATTAATTAGACCAATTATTATTTGTTCTTAATCATGTTTTAATCAGTAGTTTTGGGATTTGTATTTTTATCTGGTTGTTAGCCGCCCTGAGTCCGCAAGGAGAAGGGCGGGATATAAATATAAACAATAAATAAATAAATAAATAAATAAATAAATAAATAAATAAATAAATAAATAAATAAATAAATAAATAAATAAATTGGACTCGATTGGTTCGAGGCACTTGGGATTCAAGTGACTGGGCTACACAGCTTGCAAACGACAGGCCTTGCAGAAGTTTGCAAGGAGTTTGCTGATGTGTTTAGCCCAGAACTAGGGTCGTACAAGGGGCCTCCAATTGCCTTGCGGTTAGACCCATGAATTGCCCCGATCAGGATTAAACCTCGTTGGGTGCCCTTTGCGCTGAAGCAAAAGATTAATGCCGAGCTGGACAAACTGCTCCTACAAGGTATTTTGGAACCTGTGGATAGCAGTCCATGGGAAACACCCATAGTTACGCCACTGAAGGCCAATGGGGAAGTCCGCATTTGTACTGACTATAAATGCACGTTAAACAAACCATTATAGCAGCACTCTTATCCGGTGCCTGTGGTGAGCCACATTTTGGCCTCACTTAAGGGAGGCCGAGTTTCACCAAACTTGATTTGGCTCAAGCCTATCAACAGCTACCAGTTGATGAGGCAACGGCTGAGGCCCAAACGATCGTAACACACCAGGGGACTTTTAAAGTCAGAAGACTGCAGTTCAGGGTTAACGTAGCCCCTGGCATTTTCCAAAGCGTTACGGAGCAAACGCTCCGTAACATTCCGGGAGTTTGCCCATACTTCGATGATGTTCTCATCGCAGGGGAATCACCCGAAAGCTTGGCTGAGAGGCTTCGGTCCGTTTTGCTGCGGTTCCGCGAAGCGGGGCTGAAGCTTAGGCAAGACAAATGCAAAATTGGAGTCACTTCCACTGAAGTCCTGGGGTTTCGTATAGATGCCGAAGGCATCCATCCTGCTGAATCTAAGCTCAAAGCGATTCAGCAGGCCCCAAGTCGAAGAGCGAGCTTCAAGCCTTCCTTGGGCTTCTAAACTTCTATCACTCCTTCCTACCTCACAAGGCTGCAGTGGCAGAGCCGTTACACCGGTTCTTGGACAAACAGGCTCCATGGAAGTGGACACAAGTCCACGAAAAGAGTTTTGCAGAGGTCAAGGCATTGTTATCTTCAAATGCTGTTCTCGCTCATTTCAATGAGCAGCTGTCAGTGTGTATAGCCTGTGATGCATCCCCTTATGGGATCGGGGCTGTCTTAAGTCACCTGAAGGCTGATGGGACACAAGTCCCTGTAGCCTACTATTCTAGGACTCTGTCATCTGCTGAGCGTAATTACGCACAGATAGACAGAGAAGCCTTGGCCATAGTGGCTGGCATAAAAACGTTCCATGACTTTTTGTATGGTCGCCACTTCACGGTCTATACAGACCATAAGCCACTGCTGGGGTTGTTTACAACAAACAAGCAAACCCCACATATAATTTCTCCTAGAATGTTGAGGTGGTCAATTTTCCTTTCTGCATATGACTACTCACTAGTTCACAAACCTGGCAAAGAAATGGGCCATGCAGATGGCCTTAGCAGGTTGCCTCTATAGCTTGTAGAATCAGATCCTGCTCCAGCTAACCACATATTAGCTATCCAGGATTTGCCTGTCTCTCCCCTCAATGCAAGGGATGTGGCTGCAGAGACAGCCAATGATCACACGCTAACACGTGTGTTGACATGAGTGCTGTCAGGATGGCCTGACACGTGTCCTGGCACTAACTTCCAGAGTTTCTGGAAAAGGAAGCATGAGCTATCCACCTTTAAGAGTTGTGTCCTGTGGGGAAGTAGGGTAGTGATCCCAACCTCATTGAGGAGTAGAGTCTTGCAGTCTCTGCATGAGCGACATCCGGGAATAGTCCGGATGAAGGCGCTTGCGTGCAGCTATCTCTGGTGGCCGGGGCTGGATAAGGAGATTGAGACCCAGGTCCAGGTGTCATGTGTCTGACTAATGAAAAACTTCAAAGAACTTTCAGGCATGGTTTAACCTAAAAAGCCTTTATTAGTGTAGAGGAGTGTCAGCACGGCATGGAGAATGCCAAGATCTGAATTTCCCTTCCTTTGCACATAACATTCCAGGCCTTTCCCCTCCCCCATTTTGGGTCATGATTCACATCTTCCAATTAACCTGGAGGGCAAAGATTCACTTCCGTTCCCGCGGGCTTTTCTCTCCTCTCTCATTCTCATCTGAATTAACTCTAAAAGTACCAGACAGTTCTGCATATTTTGTCAAAGCAAGAATATTCAATATTAGCAGCGTTGACATCCGGCCCCCCTTACAAAAAGGACAGATCCTGTAATGTAAACAAAAGCATATGTTAATGACTAGTTCTCGGTTTGTTGGGGTATTTCGCATGAAACCTTTTGACGAGCCTGTCAGCTTTCACCTCACTGGATTTCACCCAGGTGGCTTCAGACAACGGGTATCCCTTCCATTGTACTAGGTACTGCAATTTCCCTTTAAAAATTCTAGAGTCAAGAATACATTTCACTTCATAGCGGGTCTGTCCCGCAACTACGAGGGGCCCAGGTGCCTTCTTCGGGGGAGGTCTTAAAGTGGAGCCCCGATAAGGTTTCAACAAGCTGCAATGGAAGACTGGGTGAATTCTCCCTAAAAGTCTAGGGAGTTTTAGTTCTACAGTGACCGGATTGATGATCCTTACTATGGGGAAAGGCCCCAAGAATTTTGGTCCCAATTTGTTGCTGGGCAATTTGAGGCATAAATATATAGTTGACAAATAAACCTTTTCCCCAACTTGGAATGTTCTTTGGGGAGCCCTCTTTCTATCAGCCTGCTTTTAATAGGTTTCAAAAGTCTTTTTCAAAACAGTTTTTGTGTTTCTCCAAACTTCTTCCCACACCCTCACCCATTGGTCAAGTGTCTGGGAAGCGGAGGGCACCTGAGGGTATTCAGGTATTGGGCTGAACTCTTTTCCTGTGGCCACTCTGAAAGGCGTGTAGCCGGTGCTGCTGTGCACAGAATTATTGTACGCCACCTCTGCAAAAGGGAGGAGGTCAGTCCAGTTCGTCTGTTGGTAAGAAACGTAGCATCTAAGATATTGCTCTACCATTTTGTTAGCGGATTCTGCAGCCCCATTGGTGGCGGGATGAAAAGCAGATGATAAACCTTGAGATGACCCAATTAATTTAAGAAAACTCCTCCAAAACTTCGCTGTGAACTGCACCCCCCTGTCTGAAATTATTCGCTTAGGGGCGTCACGCAGCCGGTAGATATGTTTCAGGAACAATTTGGTCAGTCGTTGGGCAGATGGGAGTCCTTTGCAGGCGATGAAATGAGCCTGCTTCGAAAACAGGTCTATCACAGTCCAGATGACAGTATTTCCTCTACTTTCAGATAGGTCTACTATAAAGTCCATAGCTATTTCTTCCCAGGGTTGAGAAGGGTCTGCCACGGGTTGCAGTAACCCAGGGGTTTTCCCTGGGATTCTTTTCATTGTGGCACATACAGTACAACTTTTTACATAGTTTTCCACATCCCTTTTCAGCCCCGGCCACCAAAATTGCCGGTGGGTGAGGTGTAGGGTTTTCAAATATCCAAAGTGTCCAGCCTGTTTTACATCATGGCTGTGTTTGAGAGCATTAAGACAGAGGGCTTCTGGCAAATATAGTTTCCCCCCTTTGTAAGCCAAGCCATCCCTGCACGTTAGGGAGGTTTGATTATATTTGAACCATTGATCGGTGAGGAGCTCTCGTTTTATTTTCTTTACCCCAGGGTCATCAGGATTGGGGACCCTGCGAGGCGTAAGTTGAGCGGCAGTTTGTGGATTGGGGATAATTGCCTTGTTAACTTCCTCCTGTTCGCTTTTGTATTGGGGTAACCGGGATAGCGCATCAGCTAGGAAGTTTTTTCCTCCTGGTATGTACTTTAGAGTGAAGTTGAAGCGGTTAAAGTACTGTGCCCACCGCACTTGCTTTGGGGACAATTTGAGGGGAGTTTTCAGTGCTTCTAGATTTTTGTGATCTGTCCATACTTCAAATGGCACCTTGCTCCCTTCTAGATAGTGTCGCCAGTTTAATAGCGCCCACCTATCGCGAAGGCCTCTTTCTCCCAGATTGCCCATCTCCGCTCGCTTTCAGTAAATTTCTTAGAGGTGTAGGCGCAGGGTTGCAGGACCCCACTTTTGTTCTTTTGTAGTAACACAGCTCCAACTACCACATCGCTGGCATTGGCTTGAATCATAAAGGGCTCCCCTGGGCAGGGGTGCTTTAGGACCAGTTCAGCAGCAAATAGTCTCTTTAAATTCTCAAAAGCTGTTTGACAGCCCATCGTCCATGCTAGTGGTTGGCCCGGTCGTGGCTTCCCTCCTCCTTTGCCTGTTTTGAGTAGTTCTGTAAGGGGTAGGGCAATCTCGGCAAAAGAGGGGATGAATTGATGATAAAAGTTGGCAAAACCCAGAAAGTTCTGGAGCTGTTTGCGAGTCTTTCGGGGCTGCCATTCGATTATAGCTTTCACCTTGGCTGGATCCATTTCAATGCCCTCGTTGGAAATTCTATAGCCAAGATAATCTAATCGGGTCTGGTGAAATTCACATTTCGACCACTTGGCATAAAGCTTGGCATTCAATAGTTTCTTTAACACTTCTCTCACCAGCTTTATGTGATCAGTCATATTTGTGCTGTATATCAGGATATCATCAAGCTACACCAAAACCCCTTTGTACAAGTGATCATGTAGGACCTCATTAATCAACTGCATAAATACGGCTGCGGCCCCCTGTAGTCCAAATGGCATGACTTTGAACTGATAGCTCCCCATAGGACAGTTGAAGGCAGTTTTCCACTCGTCTCCCTCTTTTCTTTTCTTTTTTAAATAGAAATTTTTATTAATTTTTCTTTTTTTTTTCTTTTTTTGAAAATTTTTATTTTTAAAGTAGAAAGAATTATACATCTTTCAAACATAAAATGCATTAACATACATACATTTCAATTCTAACATTACACATTTTAGTTATATAACTATTAATGCATACTTATAATACCATCCCGACTCTCCCCCCACCCCATTATACCCCTTCCCCTCCCTTCCCCCCCCTTCCCCTCCCTCACTTCCCAGAACTGAACATAGGGTTACCAAGCCATTATAATATCCACAACTTATCTACCATACTCTCTAATTTTAAAATA
>NW_015388751.1:143072-148826 GCF_001527695.2 Protobothrops mucrosquamatus
ACTTCTGGAGAGCAGATGCCACAGTTCCATATGATTCTTCCAATCTCTTAAGACATAGATCTTTAACTTCCACACTATATTGCTTGACTGCTTGCATCAAAACATTCTGTAGGTCATTCATAATGAAAGATAAAAACATTTTCAGTAAGTTCCACTCAGCAACCAAAAAGAAAAATTTCTTTCTCACTCTTTTTTTCCCCCTCAGATCCGCAGCCATTTTAAAACTTCCAAATTTCTTTAAATATACTTCATTAATCCAAAAGGATAGCAGTATTAATATCACCAGCCAGTGTACACCACAAATTCATTGCAGCTAAAACTTTCCAGAGCCAGAGAAGTAACAATGTATCTCTTTCCAGTCAGTAGCCAAAAAAAAAGTGAAAGTAAAGAAAAAACAAATGAAAGTATTCCAGAGAAACGGCAAGTCCGCAGCCATTTTCTCTCACTTTAAATCACCACAAAATAAAGAAGATGTTAGTATATTTCAGAGTCAAAGTCACAAACAGTCCACTGTAAATCCAAACCTCCTGTTTAGTTCCGTCTGCTTAAAATTTAAGTCCAAACACTCATCTCCCTCTTTTATTCTCACCCGGTAATATGCCTCTCTCAGGTCTAATTTAGTGAAGACACTCCCCTTAGCCAGATGGGTTAATAAGTCCTTTAGGAGGGGGAGGGGATATTTATTTTCCACACTCACATCATTGAGACCCTTATAGTCTACGGAGAGACGAAGAGATCCATCTTTTTTCTCTTTGAACAACACAAGGGCTCCCACGGTAGATTTGGCCCGTACGATGAACCCCCTCGCTAGGTTTTTATTCACGTATCGCTGCATCTCCTCCATTTCGAGGGGGGATATAGCATACATTCTCGGGCGTGGGAGTTTGGCTCCTGGCACCAGTTCGATGGAGCAGTCATTGGGTCTGTGAGGGGGCAGGGCATCACATTCTTTTTCACTAAATGCCTCCGCCAGGTCCCGGTATTCATTGGGGATGAGTGGTTCGCTCGGCGGCGGTGAAGCAGCCATGTGCACTCGCTCATTGGGTGGCCTAAGGTGTCCTGCAACATCGGTTGAAGCAGCGGGAGGTTTAGGCCCTATAGGTAGTCTCACAGTTCTCATTCCTTTCTCCCACCAGATAAATGGCTTTTATTTGTCCAACCAGGCTAGCCCTAGGATCACAGTCTCAGTCATTTTTGGAGCCACTAGGAAGCGAATAAACTCCCAGTGTGCACCTATTTCTAGGCGTAAGGGCTCCGTTAATTGTGTGACAAGAGTCCCTCCCATCAGGGAGCCATCGGCTTGCTCAAACCTCACAGGTTTGGAAAGCTGTTTTGCCCGTATGCCCATTTTCATGGCAAATGGCAGACTAATAATGCAGCGGGTGCATCCAGAATCAATTAGCATGTTTAAGTCCATTTGTGCCCCAGACTTAGGGATTATAAGTTTGGCGGCCAGTGAAAAAGGCGGGATTTGTTGACTCACCATCGGGTCGTTCTCTCCTTCATCGTCGCTGTCAAAGGAGGATAGAGTAGGGGCGGGTCCACCCGGAGTCCCGGCATCCTCCTGTGTGGGGGGTGTAATCTGGGCAACAGGTTGGATGTTTCTCTCGTTAGCCGCTGAGCAGGTTTCCTTCTCGTCGCTGGTTCCGGTCTGCTCTGTAGTCGGGGTTAGGGGACTGGACAGGTTGCCGCTCAATGTCCCTCTTGTCCACACCGAAAACACTTATTTGACGGGCCTGCAGGCAGTCTGGGTCTCTCAGCCATCGCAGTAGTTGGAGGTTTTCGTGGGGGTGATTGCTGTCCGGGTTGCTCTGGCGGCTGCTCGGATTCAGGTGGGGGAGGCTTCTTATAGTGGGTGAGCTGAACGTCTAGCTTCACTGCTGCCTGGTACCATTCTTGCAGCTAATCAGGTATGGCTCAATAGATGCAGGCCTGAGAGAGGTGATCGTCTAATCCCTCAATGAAGTGATGGATTAGGGATTGTTCAGGCCACCCCTCTATTCGACCTGCTATCTTGCGAAATTCCCGCATGTACTCCAGGGCAGGCCTGCTGGCTTGTTTTATTTTGTGGATCTGTTCTCTTGCTTTAAGACCAATAGATGGGTCCTCAAATCTTTCCCTCAGCCCTAGGAGGAAGAGGTGGGGGTCCTCCAATTCGGGGGCTTGCTCATTATATAAATTGTTCAGCCATTCGGATGCTTCTCCCTCTAGGCTGGACACAATCACATCAACCATGGCCCCCGGGTCCGGGTAGAGATAGGCCCAGCAATTCAAATGAGAACGCACTTGGTTGAGGAAAAAAAAACAGCTTCTCTGGGTCCCCATCGAAGGTTGCTCTGAAAAGTGGTGCAATTATAGGCTGTTGGGCCCCCCACTGTGGCTGTTGCTGCTGGCCCCATCCTGGCTGCAGATTTATGCCCAGGGGTTGCACGTTCGAGGGCTGTGGCCAATCTCCCTGCTGTGGTCGGTCTCCCACCAGCTGCTGATCTCCTGGCTTCTGCACCACCCCAAGCTGTTGCAAGGCCTCTATTAGCTGTGGCAAGCTCAGAAATTGCTGACCATCCATCTGCTGGGGAACCCAATCTACCCATTGCTGCAGATGCCTCAGACTGGATTTCCCTCTCTCTTCAGGGTTGGGGTCCCTGGCAGGGGAAGACAGGATCTGACAGGCTTTTTGATGTGCAATGGGAGGGGTATAGGCTCCTCTCTCCAGGAATTGATTTCTGTTTTTCACCTCTGTGTTTTGAAATCTTTCCAGCGACTCACCCAAAACTTCGTTATCTTTCCATTCTGCTTTTGAAGTCTTTGCACCCAGCTGGGAGATCTGCCAGAGTTCTTTCTCCCCAGGCTGGCTGGCTGCCGCTCCACTCCCTGGAGAAGCTGCTGCTGCTGTCATTCCCCTCCCTGGGGAAGCTGCTGCTGCTGAGGTGCTGGCCTCAAGCCATCTTTCTCCTTCCAAAATGAGATCTTCCCCGAATCTTTATCAGTCTATCCCCTTTAGATTAGGAATAGTGACCGGGGTCCGGGACCTCTTAATTGGTTTAAAAAATTTGTGGATCTTGGCATGATGTCATGTGTCTGACTAATGAAACACTTCAAAGAACTTTCAGGCATGGTTTAACCTAAAAAGCCTTTATTAGTGTAGAGGAGTGTCAGCACGGCATGGAGAATGCCAAGATCTGAATTTCCCTTCCTTTGCACAAAACATTCCAGGCATTTCCCCTCCCCTATTTTGGGGTCATTATTCACATCTTCCAATTAACCTGGAGGGCAAAGATTCACTTCCGTTCCCGCGGGCTTTTCTCTCCTCTCTCATTCTTATCTGAATTAACTCTAAAAGTACCAGACAGTTCTGCATATTTTGTCAAAGCAAGAATATTCAATATTAGCAGCATTGACACCAGGATTGCCAGGTTTGCCAACAGTCCAGGCCTGAAATGCCACAGGCTCCTGTACACAGGTGGGAGGAAACACATGCTCCTTGGTCGAGGGTTCATATTGACTACGCTGGCCCCTTTCAGGGGCAATTCTTCCTCATTGTGGTGGACAGTCACTCTAAATGGCTAGAGGTCGTTCCAGTGTCCACTATGATGACTGCCAGGACCATCCAGGTGTTGAGGGGCATCTTTGCCTCCCATGGGCTTCCAGATGTTCTTGTCTTCGACAACGGACCTCAATTCACTTCTTCTGAGTTTCAGGCTTTCCTACAGGCCAACATGATTCACAATGCTACTTCAGCACCCTTCCATCCAGCTTCCAACGGCCAAGCTGAGCGCATGGTGCGCACAACCAAAGACGCCTTGAAGAGGCTCACTCACGGAAGCTGGCATCACAGGTTAGCTGACTTTCTTCTTTGCCAACGCACCACACCTTGCACAGCCACTGGGAAAAGCCCAGCTGAACTCCGCTGGGGTCGCTGTCTCATTACCAAACTGGACAGATTGCACCCAGACCGGGTGGCTTCACAGGTGTCACAGCCACGGGCACCTAGGAGACTACAGGTGGGCGATCCGGTTTGGGCAAGGAACTATGGACCTGGACATCTCTGGGTGACAGCAGTGGTCTGCAAAGTCACTGGGCCGCTGTCATATGAAGTGGCCCTGGAAGATGGTCGTGTGTTGCGTCGGCACATTGACCAGCTGCGCTGGAGGCTACCCAGTCACCCTTCCGCTCCTGACTTGGCTCTCGGGGGGGAGGAGGACCACGATCATGATCGTGGATCTCAGTCTTCCTGCGAAAGCGGGGGTTTGCACTCTGCACATAGGGGTTTTGCCAACGAGGTGGCTCCTGACTCTGGCACTGGGTCCATGGGAAATTGCACACAACCGGTTGTTCAGGCCACTCCATCTGCTGGTCTTGGGCCTATGGGACATTGCTCCCAAGAGGGGTCTGTCGTGGACCTGGGGAATTCCACCCCACCAAGGAACTCTGGTCTGGGTTTACAGGACCCGGCCAGTCAGCATGATGTGGGTTCGCCTGTACCTAATAGGCATCCAAGTCCCAGTCTGCCGAGCCTGGCAGGCGAGCTTGTAGACCGAGCATTTGCAACCGCTCCAAGAAGATCAGAGCGGGCCAGAGGCCCACCAAGGTATTTGCAGGACTATGTGAAATTCCTGCTAGTAGGTGGGCAGGCTTAAGTGTACTTAGAAATAAGAACACGCTCAAAAGAACTGAAAGGGTATTAGATTTGTAGTAATGTAAAATAGTAAGTTCTATGTGTTTTTGAGCTAAGAGGGGAGGGGTGTTATGTCCCGGGCTGTGAATGACACAGCAGGTGCAGGAAGCTGCAGAGAGTCCCGGGCAGACCACGAGGCTGCCTGGGCCAGACAGGCTGTCTCCAGCCTATTGCGCATGCGCAAGGCGGGAAAGATACGTTGCATTGATTGGTTGATGCTGCTCCCTGCAAGGGGGTATAAAAGGGATCCATGCCATTTTGTGTTGTTCTGTTGAAGATTAAATAAAGAAGCAACTGTTGTTACTCCTGGCTCGTCTCAATGCCTTACCAATGCACAGAACAGAACAGGCATCTTAATGCTAGAAATGAAAAGCAGCTATGGAAAAGTCCTAGTTTGAATAGAGGATTGTGAAGGAGTCTCTACATCTCTCTCTTCTTCAGTTTTCTAGCCCTGTTATTCCTTTTTTTCTACAGTAATAGAAAAAAAAACCAGCTGCTGGGATAGAAACTGTGTGTGGAAAAAGAACTAAAAAAAGGAGAAATATTCAAATATTAGGATTACTTAAAAAACCTCCAATTCCATGGTTTTTCAGTTTCAGAGCTATTCACATTTTTTAAAAAACACTTGGGATAAGAATTCCTCTCTTCTCCCATCAGATGTTTGGCTTGTGACTCTCTTATTTTTGAGTTAGTCCTTGATAATCAAATTTTTCCAGCATGCAATTTCTGAATGGCTAAGAAAGCATCCCTTTTAGGATCACCCACAGCTCTAAGCTAAGACTTTTTTTTTTTTTTTTTTTTTTTCAATATAAAATTTTTATTTTTATCACAAAAAAAAAAAGAAATACATCACAGATATTACACAATGTTATATCCCATTCCCCCACCCCTCCGGACTTCCCAAACCAACCTAGGCTAATATTCAAATACAAGTAAACAAATATTAATATCTCTAACTCCAAAGTCTAAACTTAAACAATCCATCTCCTCCGTATTAATAAAAATTATTCATTTAGTTAGTTCTTCAAATACCCAAAATCTTTACCATTTCAGCAAGATAGTTTAACACCATCCCTTAC
>NW_015388751.1:150384-152902 GCF_001527695.2 Protobothrops mucrosquamatus
TCGCCTACATCGTCCATATAGGACGACTCGGGAACTCAACTCCTACCCCGGGCAGCTCACCGATCCCCTTATGCCCAGGGGAAAGGTATCAAGCCGTTTGACAGCAGATGCTGGCTGTCAAACCGGCTTTTACGCAAAACAGGCGGGAGGCAGCAAACAGCTGCGACCAGCGAAATCGCCTGCCACCGGAAGTCCCCGCTAAGACTTTTTTATAACCATGATTTGTTGCTCAAGTCACAATTGACAGAGTCACAGATAACGCCCCACCGTTAAGTGTGGTTTATAAACTGCAAGCAAAATAGTATGTGGATCACAAACCATTCAAAACTCTGGAGAGACACAGAAAGACAGGCCAGCAGGGAGGAAGGTATGAAGGCCGGCTGGCAGACAGACTTCTCTCTCTTTTTAATGTTGTGGTTTCTCCTGTCATGATGAAAAGAGTGGCCAAAATTCTTCCCTTTGCCCATCTCTTACAGAACTTAGGACCTGTCTTGTTACTAGGCTGCCAGAAATAAGTTTCTTCGGCTTACCAGGCCTTGAACCAGGACCACAGGCTTCCATTCATAAGAATGACTAGCAAACAGCCTTCCTGGTAAGATGAAGGTAACAAAGTGTGATTAGCATAAACAGGGCAGACTGTATGTAAAAAGGCTGGTCCATAAGGCTAAAGCCGGCTCTTAGGACGCCCCTAGCAACTGCTTTTGTTCTCCGCTCCATGGGCTGATCCTGCCTCCATTGTCAAGGCTCTTTACTGTGGGAAGGAGTTGGAAGGATTGTGCGATGGGCAGTGTTGTGTCCTGAGCCTGCAGAAGCAGGCTCGGGACGATGCAAGAGTCCCAGGCATTGCAAAAGCTGCCCGGGACCAGACTGAGTGGCGCCGGCCTTGCGCGCATGCGCAAGGCGGGAAAAGACTACCTGCTATTGGTTGTGATTGCCCGGGAATCTGGGAGTATAAAAAGAGGCCTGCGTGCCTCTGCTCTTGTTGGTTGGTAGTTGTAAGAGAGTGAGAATAAAGATCTTTTCTGTAACATGAATTGCCTCCTTCGCCATTTATCTCCGGACTTAACACTGGCGACGAAGGTGGGATTTAGTCTAGTTAGCTAGGGAAGCTTAAGACTCACCCAAAAGAAGTCCGGAAGAGGGACGACGGCGTTGAAGTTAGTGTCTATCCTGCCAGTACAGCATCGCTGGAGGGTGAGTGCGGCTGAAGAAAACCCTGTCCCTTGATCATGGCGAAAATCGGTCGTTTATCTGAATTTGATGTCTCTCACCCGGAAAAATGGGAATCTTACGTTGCAAGGGTGGAGACTTACTTCCAAGTGAATCAGATAAGGGAAGATGGACTAAAGGCTGCCACAATGTTGTGCGTTTGTGGGCAAGATGCCTTTGAGATAGCCGAGAATCTAGTCGCCCCGGCCTCGCTAGAAGCTGTTTCATACTCTGATCTAAAGAAACTTTTGAAAGAACACTTCCAGCCCAAGCAATCTGTTATTGCGTGGAGGCACACATTTGAACTGAGAGATCAGCGAGCTGGGGAATCAGCAAAAGAATTTATTGCAGCCTTGAGAAGAGCAGCTAAACCGTGCGAGTTCAAGGATTTAGAAGAAAGGCTGCGCGATCGTTTTGTATGCGGACTGAGGAACAGAGACTTACAGCAGAAGCTGTTTGCTAAGGAAGATGTCTCTTTCCAAGATGCTCTGCGAGAGGTTACGGCAGAGGAAGCTGCAGGCGGAGCGGTAAAGAATCTGCGGCCCACTCGAAGCGCTCCAGAGACTGCAACCATCCACAAGGAGGACGTGCGGGAGGACTCGGAAGAGGATCCTGAAGATGAAGTGGACAAGCTTCATCAAGCAGCCGGGAGGAGGCCCAAGGATCGTCTGGACAAAGGCCCAGCTGAGCTTCGATGCTTCGGATGTGGAGGTCGCCACAAGCGGGCAGAATGTCGGTTCCGTTCTGCCATCTGCAGAGTGTGCGGCAAGAAAGGCCACATCGCAACTGTTTGTCTGAGTCGACAGAAGGTACAACCGAAGGAAGAATTGAATCTGAAAGGTACCAGGGTCCCCAGCCAAAACAGAGTGGGTTTCTGTGCAACACGCAGAAAGATATTAAGGATTGGCACACACAAACCCCTTAAAAAGAAATTGTCCCTTAAAGTAAGGTTGCAAGGGGTTCCATTGTCTATGGAACTGGACACGGGGTCTGCCCTATCCATAATTTCCCTCAACACATTCCACAAAATCTGCAGCAGCAGTGGCCAGCAAACTACACTCAGGCCTTCTAATGTAATTCTTACTGACTTTCAAAATTCCAAGGTGTGCATTAAGGGGGAGGCCACCCTTAAGGTACAGTATAAGAATTTTGAAGGTCCCTTAGATGTGCTGGTTGTTGGGGGTGAGCGCACGAGTCTGATTGGACTCGATTGGTTCGAGGCCTTAGGAATCCAGGTAACAGGGTTGCACAAATTGCAAACGGAGACCCTAGCAGACGTCTGCAAGGAGTTTGCAGATGTGTTCAGCTC
>NW_015388751.1:153976-156996 GCF_001527695.2 Protobothrops mucrosquamatus
CAGAAAGGTTAAGGGCTGTTTTGCTTCGTTTCCGAAGAGCAGGCCTTAAGTTAAAACAGGACAAGTGTAAGATTGGTGTCCATTCCACTGATTTCCTGGGGTTCAGGATAGATGCTCAGGGCATCCACCCTTCTGATGCTAAGCTCAAAGCTATTCAGCAGGCCCCAAGCCCTAAGTCTAAGGGTGAATTACAAGCCTTCTTGGGCTTATTGAATTTCTATCATGCTTTTCTGCCTCATAAAGCTGCTATTGCTGAGACCCTACACAGACTTTTAGATAAAAATGCCTGTTGGCAGTGGACCAAAGTCCATTAAGCTAGTTTCAATGAGGTTAAGGCCTTGCTTACATCCAATGCAGTGTTAGCTCATTTTAATGAGCAGTTGCCAGTGTGTCTGGCTTGTGATGCTTCCCCCTATGGTGTGGGAGCTGTGCTTAGCCATCTGACGGCTGATGGGACTCAGGTCCCTGTGGCACATTATTCTAGGACATTGTCTGCTGCTGAGCGTAACTATGCTCAAATTGACAAGGAAGCTTTGGCTATTGTGGCTGGAATTAAAAAATTCCATGATTTTATCTATGGCCGCCATTTTACGGTCTTTACTGACCACAAGCCTTTGCTGGGGTTGTTTACTACATCCAAACAAACCCCACACATCCTTTCCCCTCGCATGCTGCGATGGTCCATTTTTTTGTCAGCTTATGACTACTCACTAGTTCACAAACCTGGAAAGGAAATGGGTCATGCTGATGGCCTAAGTAGACTGCCCTTGCCTGCTGTGGAGCCTGCTCCTGCTCCTGCTGTGCACATATTGTCCATTCAGGATTTGCCGGAGTCTCCCCTTAATGCTAGGGATGTGGCTGCTGAAACTGCCACTGATCACACGCTTAAACGCATGCTCACATGGGTGCTGTCAGGTTGGCCTGACAGATGCCCAGAGGAGGATTTCCAACGTTTTTGGGTTAAGAGGCACGAGTTGTCCACGTTCAATGGCTGCCTCCTCTGGGGTTCTAGAGTTGTGATTCCGGCCTCATTGAGGTCTAGAATCTTAGTTTCTTTACATGAGGGTCACCCTGGGATTGTCAGGATGAAAGCGCTTGCACGCAGCCATTTGTGGTGGCCTGGTATTGATAAAGCCATTGAGGCCCAGGTACATGGGTGTCATGCGTGTCAGCAGTCCAGGCCGGAAATGCCTCAGGCCCCTGTTCATAGGTGGGAGGAAACACACACTCCATGGTCTAGAATACATATAGATTACGCTGGGCCCTTTCAGGGGCAATTCTTCCTGGTTGTTGTGGATAGCCATTCCAAGTGGCTGGAAGTTGTTCCTGTGTCATCCACCACTACTGCCAAGACCATCCAGGTGTTGAGAAGCATTTTTGCTGCCCATGGTCTTCCAGATGTCTTGGTGTCAGATAATGGTCCTCAATTTACTTCTGCTGAGTTTCAGGTTTTCCTACAAGCCAACATGATTCGTCACGCGACTTCCGCTCCATTCCACCCTTCCACCAACGGTCTGGCTGAACGGATGGTCCGCATCACCAAGGACGCTTTCAAGAAACTGACTTATGGCAACTGGCATCACGGGTTGGCTGACTTCCTTCTAGCCCATCGTACTACTCCGTGCACTGCCATGGGTAAGTGCCCGGCTGAACTCCGTTGGGGTCGCCGGCTTGTGACTAAATTGGACAGGCTGCATCCGGAGTGAGTAGCTTCACAGGTGTCCCATCCGCGTGCACCACGGGTCCTTCACATGGGTGATCCTGTCTGGACCAGGAATTACGGGCCTGGACACCTCTGGGTCCCGGCAGTGGTCTGCAAGGTCTCGGGGCCTCTGTCCTACGAGGTGTCCTTGGACGACGGTTGCGTCCTTCGCCGCCATATTGATCAGCTGCGTGTGAGGCTGGACTCGCCTCGTTTTTCTCCTCGGCCTTCTCTGGGGGGGGAGGAGGAGTGGGGAGTGCATTCTGGGGATCAGTATCAGCAGCCGACACTGGCTGTTGAGGACACCATGGGTACTCAACCCCCAAGTTCCGTAAGTGCTCCAAATAGGAATTCATGGGGCAGGGGGCAAACATACACCCCCACACTCACTCCAGCCTGGGAGTCACACAGGAGGTATCCTAAGTATCCACAACTCAACAACAATACTCCAGACAAGGAGACTGACTGGGAGCATCCTCATAACTCACAGCATACAAGAGAGCAGGCACAACAGTTTGGGGACTTGCCCTTTTCCGCAATGGCTCACAGAAGGAATTCCCCACGCATTAGGGCTAACAGGGAGGTATCCTTGGACCCTATCACTACAGAAGGGAGCCAGGAAAATTACACCCCTTCAGGGAACAGGGAGATGAGTTCAGAGGGCTCAGAAAGCTCCCTAAGAGGCAGGTCGACCAGGTACGGAGAACAGCAGAGTCCGGGCTTCCTGAGCCTAGAAGGCGAGCAGGGAGGTCAGGCAGCAGTCATAGGGCAGCCGCATTGTAATTCACCTAGTGTGGAAAGCAATGGTGGGGACCATTCAATCTCCCCAGGTCCGAGACGGTCGCTACGGGTCAAAGCCCCGCCCAAATACCTTGCAGATTACGTGAGGTGAGCAAGGGTTAGAGCAGGGGTCGGCAACCTAAAATGGTGAAAGAGCCACTTGGACCCGTTTCCCTCACAAAAAAAAACACCTGGGAGCCGCAAAATGCGCGCGTGCGCACGCGCATGCGCGCGCATGCGCACACACGTAACGGGGCTTGATTCTAAATTGAGTGCACTGGCCAAAAAGCGAGGTAAAAATATGGTAAATGAATGCAACAGCATGAGATGAAAGCTCCACTGTGATTTGTGTTCCCCCGTAACCATGGAGATAATGCCCCGACTCTTCTCTCCCATGGAATCGCCCCCGCTCGCTTCACCCAATCAACAGTCCCTGCGCGACCCCTCCCACAAAAGAGTCGGTTAACAGCCGAGCGTGAGGGATCCTCCCACCCGTAGAATGCTTAGGGGGCTTAGTTATCGGTTTTAAATGTTTTAA
>NW_015388751.1:159258-164094 GCF_001527695.2 Protobothrops mucrosquamatus
GTTTGTGGGCAGTCCCACAAACCAAAGAAGTTCAACCAATCAATTCAAACTTCGTGAGAAGTTTGAATTGATTGGTTGAATTTTTTTTAGCCCTACTTTTTTTTTCCCGGACTGCAAATGGTGGCTGAGGACAGGGAGCCGCAGGAGACGGCTGAAAGAGCCGCATGCGGCTCCGGAGCCGCGGGTTGCCGACCCGTGGGTTAGAGGGACCTGGACAAGAGGTCCAGGTTGGTTAGCTCATAGGAAAAAAAGGAGTCTGGGCTCATTTATTCTCAGAACGATAGCACTACCAATACTTTTCACACTCTGTGCATTTGATGCAAAAGTTAACAAACACATACTCTACCAAAGGTGGCGTACATGTTGGGCACAGCATTGTTTTATCTAGGGGGAAGGGGTGTTGTGTCCTGAGCCTGCAGAAGCAGGCTCGGGACGATGCAAGAGTCCCGGGCATTGCAAAAGCTTCCCGGGACCAGACTGAGTGGCGCCAGCCTTGCGCGCATGCGCAAGGCGAGAAAAGACTGCCTGCTATTGGTTGTGATTGCCCGGGGATCTGGGAGTATAAAAAGAGGCCTGCGTGCCTCTGCTCTTGTTGGTTGGTAGTTGTAAGAGAGGGAGAATAAAGATCTGTTCTGTAACATGAATTGCCTCCTTCGCCATTTATCTCCGGACTTAAGCAGAATGTCTTTAAGCAGTCCGTCCCCATCCACCCTTAGCCTACCCCAACTGGGACCAAGGTAATAGACAAAGGCACCATTGTTCAGGCCATGAATGGACCCAGCCTCGTCATGAATGGCTGCCTTATTTTTATGGTTGCTGGGCTTGTTCCCAAAGCGGCTGGGAATGGACCCCAATACGACCGTTGTCAAATCAGGACAGGGATGGGGGTGTTGAGGAGGGAAGGGGGGGAGGACAGAAGCTAGACTTTTTTCTATTTAAAAAAATGGGGGTGGGGGTTAAAAACCCACACAGTTTTCCCTGCAGAGATGGAGTGGAGGAGAATTGAAGGAGAAGATGGTAGATTTGGTGATGGAATTGGGGGTTAGTTCAGTCTCTCTGTCTCTGTCTCTGTCTCTGTCTCTGTCTCTGTCTCTGTCTCTGTCTCTGTCTCTGTCTCTCTCTCTCTCTCTCACACACACACACACACACACACACTTCTCTGACTTGCTGGGGGAGGTGGAGGGAGACTGCTTGTCAAGTTTTTCTGCTGGCCCAATTTGGGCCAAATGTTTGAGGGAAGCATTGTGGTATCACACAATCGTCCTCAGCTTGTACCCTCCCAACTCTGCAGGGTTCTGCCTCCCACAGCTCGTTGGCTGTTACAGGATGTAATGTCCCACTCTTTTAAAGAGTCCCAGATCGGGGAAAACTCATATAATAGCCCAAGGGATGTTCTGAACAAAAGTTGCTCCCTCCAAACCAAAGATGTTTTCCATCTCTGCCCATTTGGTTTGGTTGTCTTACACATTGCCAAGGTTCCCAAAACATTGCAAAAGCAAAAGGAGGAAGATGGTGGCAATGAATGATCTGAAAAACGTAGGTTCAGGGATGTTTGGTGGTTTCAGCCTTATGCATTATTGCCTTTTGCTTAATTGGCAAGATCTAATTAGTTTTGGATCATTTTTTTCTTTATGTGGACACCCAGAGTCACAATGGTGCAATGGGCAGCCATATAAATCAAATGCATACATATGTACATACATGTGCACAATTGATAGCTTGTCTGTATTACCAAATGCTGTGAGAATTCCAGAGAATTTAGGCACCATTTGTTGATTTCTGTTATCTGTATAAAAACTGTCCACCTTTTTAAAAATTTCCCTTGTAGTACCCCCTCTCAACCTTTTGACTTTTACAATTATACTGGAAGTATAATTTGCAGAATTTCTAACATAGGGATTTCTAATAGATCTGTTGGGAAGGTTGACATGTTGGGAAATGAAACAATTATAGTCAACAAGGATGTAATCTAAGAACCCAGACTCCCAGGTTCTTTGACATAGGCAAACATTCCTTTTTTATGGTTTTGGGAAAAGAGTGGCTTCATAAAATACAGGTTAGGAAGGAACTGCTAGGAGTGAGGATTCTATAGCAGGATTCACACATTCCAATTTATTGAATAAACTACAATTGGCTTTCACATAATGCACTTAACCAAATTCAGACAAATCAGATATAGTTCAGTGCTGCATGTGACTCAATTAAAAAGTTCCTAAGAACAGGTTTATATCTGGCAGAGGGAAGCAAACGCTGTAGTATCTTCCACTGCCTGACATTCAAGCCTGAATTTTGCCTGTCATGTGCAGATTAACTCCAATTTATTTAGCTGTACCAGAGTTAGGCCCTTCAGGCAAGTATTTGATTTACAACCACAATTTGAACTTGCGGTTGTAAATCAAGGACAATTTGAATTTCCGTTATTAAGCAAGGCAGTTATTAAATGAGCCACATCTGATTTTATGACCTTTTTGTCACAGTTGATAAGCCAAACATTGCAGTTATTAAGTGACTCATGCAGTTGTTAAGTGAATCCGGCTTTCCCCATCGGCTTTGCTCGTTGGAAGCTGGCTGGGAAGGTTGCAAATGGCAATCACATGGCCCTGGGATGCTGCATTCGTCATAAATCCAGGCTGGTTGCCACACACTTGAATTTAGATCACATGACTGGGGATGCTGCAACAGTCATAAATGTGAGAACCGGTTGTAATTCACCTTTCTTCAGTGCCATTCCATTTTGAAAACGCCACTAAACAAATCTTTGTAAGTCAAGGACTATCTGTATTACATATTCTTTCTAGCACTGCACTTCCTCGCCTCATATCTGTGTCCTCTGTTGGAGAGAGGATCGGGATATGCTTTAATATTGCTTATTTTGCTGATTTCAGCATCCTCTTGAAGCCTGAAGGAGCGGGGGAGTGGAAGAATCTTGACTTCTACTCCAAAAGCATATAAATATATTACAAGTTGGCTATAACAGGGCTTTTCAACCTTTTCACCCATTGTACCACTTTTAGGATATGGCAACGTCCGAGTACCACCAGTCGCCTAGCAAGGTGTCAAAAACTTGATGACCCAAAAAAAAAAAAAGGAAAAAAGTGATAAAGTACAGGTAGTCCTCGACTTACAACAGTTCGCTTAGTGACTGTTCGAAGTTACAATGGCACTGAAAAAAGTGCCCCCCAAGCCACAGCCGAGCAAGACAGCGCCCAGCGGCGCTCTTCCTCCTGTCCAAGGTTTTCATTGTTGTGAGCATTTCTGTTGAGGATTGGCAGTGGGGGTGGGGTGGGGGGGTGTTTGGTTTTTATTCCCCCCGTCTGCTGGGTGGTTGCAGCAGGTGGTTGCCAAGCATCTGAATATAAATCACAAGACCCTGGAGATGCTGCAACATTCCAGCTGTTCGGCGCTTCTTCTGGGCTCAGCAGAAGCGCCAGGATCAGTGCTGCTTTCCAGCTGATTGGTGCTTCTTCAGGGCTCAGCAGAAGCGCCAGGATCAGCGCCGAGCTCCAGCTGGAGCCTGGTGCTGATCCTGGCGCTTCCACTGAGCCCTGACAGCCCCAAAGAAGCACCGATCAGGTGGAAAGCGGCACTGATCCTGGGGCTTCTGCTGAGCCCTGACAGCCCTGCAGCTCCAGCCATCTCTCACTCAGGCTTGTGCGGTGCTGCCACCGGTTCAGCTTATTCCCCTCCCCCGCTACTACTTTTCTAGGATGGTCGCGTACCACCTGCCAGGTGCCAATGTACCACAGGTGGTACCCGTACCACTGGTTGAAAAGCCCTGGGCTATAAAACAACACCATGCTGCTTCCCTTCGGCCCGCTAATGTCTGTTCAGTGAATATGTTTTGCATTGTTACTATTTTGTAGTAAGTACAACACGATCCTTTTGGAGCTTAAACATTCTGTTAAGACATCTGGCAGCTTCTCAAAAGCAAAGCTGTTACGACCCCTTTACTAGCACACTCTGCTTTGGCAAACTCTGCAGAACAGGCTGCCGAGGGAATGAATGACGGAGTGATGGCAAGGAGAAACTTTTAAGCAGTCTTCCTTTGTGTGAGAACAAACAAAGTGTTAAAACAAGAATTGTAACAGATCCCCCACTCCCAAGGATGGGTCCTTCCTTTCAGCTTCATTCATAAGGATGCAGTTCAGTCATCCGTTTTGATCGTTGGCCATTTTAGGTGGGAAGGGCATTTCATTCTTTAAAAGGGGATGCATTTACAGGTATCGTTATTCATTCCAAGCATTCATTGATTTGCTTTAAAGCACGGTGGGTTTATAAAGACACTGCTATCTGTGGCAAGCTATGATAGAGGAAAAATGACAGGGGCAGAAGGAGGTTGTGACACAAATCCTGTCTTTGGGAATTTCCATCCCAGTGTCTGGCACAGATGTGTAAGTTAAGCAGCATGGTGCATGTTTAATCTCCTGTCTCTCCCGGTCCCACCTGAGGACATCCAGATCTACAGAGTTGCAAAGGTGTACAGGGATTGTAGGAAAGAAAAACTACAGCTCAGCCGGATAACTGAGATCAAGTGCAGCAAGAAAACAAGTGCTCTTCCTTTGCGGTTCTATAGTATACTATTCCAGGGATGTCATGTCTGTCCCTGAACTACTTGTTGCAGATCTACAATCTCTACCAATATGGCAGTCTCCTCCTTTTTACCTTTCCAGCTCTGAAGAGCGGATTTTTGATGCAGAAACGATGGAATCCTGATGAGGATTTCAAACCTTTGCCGCACAGCACAGCACAGCACAGCACAGCACAGCACAGCACAGCACAGCACAGCACAGCACAGCACAGCACAGCACAGCACAGCACAGCACAGCACAGCACAGC
>NW_015388751.1:164678-175451 GCF_001527695.2 Protobothrops mucrosquamatus
AGGCTTGAAAGAAACAGAGAAACCAATAATATTCTAGACAGTAAATGTCTGGAGGGGGTGGATATTGAGGAACTGGGCTTTGTAGCTTTTCTCTTAGAGAGGATATTGTAGAATTCCCACGAAAGCCACTTTGACTGTGACTTAGCTGCCAGTTGATACGTACACCTTGCATTTGATTGGTTTCTTCTAGCCTGCACTGCTAAATTAACTAGGAATTTAATCTTACCCTATTGACTGAACCAAGGTGATTGAACCGTTGCTTTAGAAACTCCCTCCCCTCCCAAAAAAATCTTGTTATGCATGACTGGCTTGTAAAGGATACCAGAATCCAAGAAGCTGAGCTTGGCTGAGTGTGGTAGATTTATGCATGCATTGTCTTGTGTGTGACCCTTATTTGTGAAATCATTACCTTGGCCAAGGATTAGTGTGTCCTTCCTTCGTCTAAAGCAGGGGTAGTCAACCTTGGCTCTTTGATGACTCGTGGACTTCAACTCCCAGAATTCCTGAGCCAGCACAGCTGGCTCAGGAATTCTGGGAGTTGAAGTCCACGAGTCATCAAAGAGCCAAGGTTGACTACCCCTGGTCTAAAGTCAAGACTCCTTTTTCAGTTGAGCTCAGCTGCTGGTGACTTCACAGCTGTTCCCATCTAGCTGTCTTGGCAGCAGCATGGAAATGATGTCACTGCCTTTTTCCAACGAGCCTTTTCCATTTTCCAGCCTAGACCAAAGCCCTGGGATTCTCTGGAGAATTCCCATTCAAATACTAACTCGATCTGAGCCCAGACAAAATTGACCAAGTGCTGCCAGCTGGCCAATCCCTAATCTATTACTCGCCAATGTTTTGGACCGTAGCTCCCATTTTCTTTGATCGTTGTCCTTAGTGACTATCTGGGACTCAGAGATCTTAAAAATTAGGTATTTTGGATGGAGAAATGGCATCTGTGATAGCTCTTGGAGTACAGGTAGTTCTCAACTTACAACCATTCAGACACTTGGCAATCACCGTGTAATTACGATGGTCTTGGTATCGTGTAATTGTCATTTGTGGCTTTCCCATCTGGCTTCCGACCAGCAAAGTCAGGGGGGGGGGAGCTGGATTTACTTAATGACCATGTGATTCACTTAACAACTACAGTGATTTGCTTAACAACTATTGCAAAAAAGGTCATAAAAAGTCAGCAACTGACTTGCTTAGCAATGGAAATTCTGGTCCCAATTTCAGTTCTAAGTCAAGGACTACCTGTAACAGAATAACAGAGTTGGAAGGGACCTTGGAGGTCTTCTAGCCCAACCCCCTGCTCAAGCAGGAAACCCTATACCATTTCAGACAGATGGTTGTGCAATCTCTTCTTAAAAACCTCCTGTGTTGGAGGGCCCACATGCAATGCAACCCTCTGGAAACTCTTAGATGGAAGAACTGTTAAGTCCGGAGAATAATGGCGCTTGAAGCAATGCATTTCCAACATGTCTTTATTCTCTGACTACAATCTACGAACAACCCGAGCAGAGGCACGCAGGCCTCTATTTATACCCTCTGATCCCCGGGCAATTCCAACCAATCACAAGGCGGTCTTTTCCCGCCTTACGCATGCGCGCAAGGCCGGCGCCGCTCAGTCTGGTCCCGGGCAGCTTTTGCAAATGCCCGGGACTCTTGCAACGTCCCGAGCCTGCTTCTGCAGGCTCAGGACACAACAAGAACAAATATATGTATATTCCCAGGGTAAATTAATTTTATCAGATAATCAACTGTCAAAATAGTTATGGAACTGAGCCTATAATTTTCCCTAGGCAGCTCCCCTCACTGACAACGGTTGGTGGGTTCAGATGAGCATTTCTGCGTCTTAGCGACTTGAAGATGGGTGAGCTTCACCTCCCAGAATTCCCCAGGCAGCATGGCTGGCTGGGGGATTGTGGCAGTTGAAATCCAATACTGTTTACAAGCAACCTTGCCTAAATTCATGTCCTTTGGATGTGTTGGGAATATACCTCCCAGAATTCCCTGGCCAATATGTCTTTGCTTGTGCTATTTAAGAATTATGGGAAGTGCAATCCTGAAACATCTGGAGGCCATTAGTTTGGAGAAGGTTGTTTGAGACACAGGAAAGGGGGCATAAGACCTTTCTATCCAATAAAGGCAAGATGGCTGCCTGATAGGTGAAACTGGGCTCTCATGCCCTAAGATTGAAAGTGAAAGTATGCTGGAGAGAGTAAGGATATGTAGCCATCAGGTGGGATCTTACCAACTCTTCAAGCCACTTGATCCAGAGTCTAAGGACTGCAATATAGGTAGTCCTCACCTTAGGACAGGGGTGTCAAACTTGCCGTGTCACGTGACGTGTCGCGACGTATCGTGACTTTTTTCCTCTTGCCGGAGCTGGGGTGGGTGCGGCTTCCGCATGACTCATCCAGCCCACGGATCGGCAGTTTGACACCCCTGCCTTAGGACCACAAGTGAGCCCAAAATTTCCATTGCTAAACAAGACAGTTGTTAAGTGAGTTTTGCCCCATTTAATGACCTTTCTTGCCATTGTTGTTAAGTGAATCACTGCATTTGTTAAGTTAGTAACCTGGTTGTTAAATGAATCTGGCTTCTCCATTGACTTTGCTTGTCAGAAGGTCTCAAAAGGGGATCACATGACCCTGGGATGCTGCAACCATCCTAAATACATGCCAGTTGCTAAGCCTCTGAATTTTGATCATGTGACCACGGGGATGCTGCAATGGTCATAAGTGTGTAAAACAGTCGTGTCACTTTTTTCGGTGCCACTGTGATTTCAAATGGTCACTAAACGCATGGTTGTAAACCGAGGACTACCTATATATCTCTTTACATCTGTCAGAAATTATTTTAAAGCAGATTCAAGCTGGACATTACAAACTTATCTTGAGGATTAAACCAGTTGGGTTTTCCTGACACCGAACCTGTTTAAAACTCCCATTTCATAGAAAATGGCATTTGTAGCCTAGTAAATGACAGCCACGGTGGGAAGGAGTCTTTCTTTACCAGCAGATGATAACCGCAGCCACACAGCTCCAGGTGACACAGCAGACCCGTTGTGTCTTGGTCTCCTCCTTATCTTCATTACTGCAGCAGCAAAAGCGGATCAGGTAGACGCAAATGAGAACTAGACTGATGGCAAAGCACAAACCCGAGACACTGGCCAGAAACAGAAGTGCCTAAAGAATGAACAGAGATTTTAAAAAATAAAAATAAGTAGCCAGAAGTTTTCAGCCCAGAGGTTAGGGTAAGAAAATACAGGTAGTCCTCGACTTACGACCACAATTGAGCCCAAACATTTCTGTCGCTAAGTTGAGACCTTTGTTAAGTGAATTTTGCCCTGTTTTACGACCTTTCTTGCCACAGTTGTTAACTGAATCAGTGTGGTGGTTAAGTTTGTTCAGTGAATCTGAATTCCCGTTTGACTTTGCTTGCCAGGTCACAAAAGGTGATCAGATATATTCTAGTTCTGATCTCTTAAATCCTTAATTTTATCACAAATCTTGTTTATTTCTTCTTCCACTACACACTATGTATCCTGATTAAAATCAAATATTAGTCTACCCTATACATATATAATCCATCCATCAATCAATCTCTTTAACCTAGCAAAGTAATATCAAACCTTAAATCATTTCAGGCTGTTAGGCAAAATTCAAATTTCATCCAAGTAATTATCATGCCTAAAAACACCCATATTATCACACAAAAACATCATCTTACTAATTTAACATGTTCAATTAATTATTGAGTCAATCCAGATCTAAAAGATTTTCTTCCTTCCATTACATAATAGTTTTCATACAAATAAACCTATTATTCTAAAAGTACATTCTTAGTCTATTTAAAATATATATTCTAGTAATCACCCATTTTTCTCTTACTTCTAACTCTAAATCTTAATCCTTAAATCAGTCCATAGTTCTACAGTGCCTTTTAATCCATCCCAAATAATTTTAAGTTTCTCTTTTCAGTCTTATTCTGGCCTTCTTTTTGTGCCAGGCAGGTTTCCATAACAAAGCTTCCCTTTCAGCCGATAGATCTCCTTCTGTTGCTTGTAATGTCATTTGAGTCAATAAACAGCATCCCTGTTAGGAAGTTTCTCTTTAATTCCATGTTGCTTCTCTCCTTGATTAGTTTCCATCCATTGTTTCTTGTCTTGTCTTCTGGTGCTTTGGAAAATAAGTTGACCCCCTCTTCTTTGTGGCAGCCCCTCAAATACTGGAATACTGCTATCAGGTCACTCCTAGTCCTTCTTTTCTCTAGACTGGCCATACCCAAATCCTGCAACCATTCTTCATATGTTTTTGTCTCCAGACCCTTAATCATCTTAGTTGCTCTTCTTTGCACTTTGTCCAAAGTCTCAACATCTTTTTGTAATGTGGTGACCAAAACTGGATGCAGTATTCCAGGTGTGGCCTTACTAAGGATTTATAAAGCAGTACTAATACTTCATGTGGTTTTGTAAAACTGTTGTAAAACCTAGTCATGTGACTATGGGACACTGCAAATGATCATCAATCCCGGCTGATTGCCAAGTGCTTGACATGCAGTCATGTGACTGGAGGAGGCAGCCATCAGAATTTCGGAACTGGATCATAAGTGCCCCCAAGGAGGTCCATCATAACATTGAATGGTCACTAAGCAGCTAATCATAAACTGAGGACTACCCATATACCATAACATAGGCCTTGTCTGTTTCTAGCATTCTAACTGACTCCAACCAGCGTGATTTCTGAATTGTGATCTGCAGCTTAGCATTCTGATCAATTGTGGTTTAAGTAAACCATGGATTAGTGCAATAGATGAATACAGGCAAAGAGACACTCAACTGCATTATGGGAAATATAAACAAATATAAAAGGTCTCACTGAGGCAACCTTTTAAATTGTCCACAATGCCGTTGAATGAGACTTTGTTGCAGACAACCTGGGCACTGTACAAATTTAATTGGCTAGGCAAGAACTGCGTCAAAGAGGGGGGTAGAGGGAGCAGATGGGCATTAGGATCTCCCTGCTGCCCACCGAGTAGTAGCCAGGACTCCCTGCAGCAGGGCTTAGTAGTGGGAGATTGAAAGATAATCTGACCATTGCTTACTGGAGCCACAATGAGGTATTAATTAAAGTTCTAAGAAGTCTGCGCAAATGAACTGTACCATAGCCAGGTGTAAAGAGAGCTGTGAAGAGGTGCCAGGTAAAAAGCTGTAGCTAGGATATTTTAAAGAACTGTAAAAAAAAAGACTTGTGGCACAGAAGAAGAAAAGGAGTTTTGTTTAGATGTCTCCGTTCTGTGTCTCCAAAAAGGTTAGAAAAAGACATCCCACGTTTTACGTGATCGGAAATCTCAATTTTTTTAAACTGAATTACCCAACACTGAGTTGAAAATGTTTACATAGCCTGCACATTTCATATCTACGTCAAATACAGGTAGTCTTCGACTTGTAACTATTCGTTTAGCGACTGTTCGAAGTTACACCAGCCCTGAAAAAAGTGACCTATGAGCAATCCTCACATTTACAACTCTCAGCAACCCTACCTTTGGGTGCTTGGCAACAAGTATGTATTTATGGCGGCTGCAACTTCTCAGGGTCATGCGATCACCATTTACGACCTTCCCAGCTGGCTTCCAACAATCAAAGTCAATGAAGGAAGCTGGATTTGCTTCATGACTGCATGATTCAGTTAACAAATGCAGAGGTTCGCTTAGCTATGGCAAAGCTCATAAAATTTCATATGACTCACCTAACAACCATAAAAAAAACAGGGGTGACTTACTTGACAACTGCCTTACTTAGCTAGGGAAATTCTGGCCCCAATTGGTGTTGTAAGTCAAGGACTATCTGTGTGCAATTTTGTGATATCCACGGTGTTTTTTAAGCAATGAGAAAGTGAGAAAAAACCCAAATCAAACAGGATTCTCTATGGAGATTCTCAGTCATGATTGCCCCAAAGGTGCTTTTTCAGGAGGCAACTGGACTTTCTTGTTTTTCTTTGAAGACATTTTGCTTCTCATCAGTAGCCCTTTCTCAACAGAGGGGGAGGGATACAACATCATCTATCTCCAGTCTACAACACAGTCTTTTCAGCAGTTCCAAGAAGGCTCTACACCAGGGGTCTTCAAACCTGGCCCTTTTATGACTTGTGGACTTCAACTCCCAGAATTCCTCAGCCAGTGTGCCTGGCTGAGGAATTCTGGGGGTTGAAGTCCACAAGTCATAAAAGGGCCAAGTTTGAAGACCCCTGCTCTACACCCATTTGCACCACTCAGGTGACCTTGAGGACATAGGTAAATCTCCAGGTGACCTTGTCAACTCTCTAAAAGAATGCAAATGACCAGCTGTCTGCAAGGAATATAAATCCTTCCATTGCCCCACCATCCAGTCAAAGATGAAGAAGCTTCTTGGATGAGAAGTGAAACATCTTCAAAGAAAAACAAGGAAGTTCAGTGGCCTCCTGAAAAAGCACCTTTGGGACAAACAGGATTCTGGTAATTGGGCTTGGATGCTATGATGGAACTCAATACTGTATCTGTCTGGAAGGCTGAAATTCAGGTTATGATTCTAAAACATAAGGTAATAAGAAGTAGAATTGAGAAAACAGCTCTTCCCTTATAATGTTACTACACAAATATAGTTGTTTTTTTCAATTCAATGTCCTCCAGTGATGTTAGATTATAATTACAGGTAGTCCTTGACTTACCACCACAATTGAGCCCAACATTTCTGTTGCTAAGTGAGACATTTGTTAAGTGAGTTTTGTCCCATTTTACGGCCTTTCTTGCCACAATTGTTAAGTGAATTATCGCAATTGTTAAGCTAGTAACACAGTTGTTAAAAGAATCTGGCCTCCCCATTGACTTTGCTTGTCAGAAGGTTGCAAAAGGTGATCACATGACCCCGGGACACTGCAACCGTCATAAATGTGAGTCAGTTGCCAAGCGTCTGAATTTTGATCATGTGACCACGGGAACGCTACAAAGGTGAAAAACAGTCATAAGTCATTTTTTCAGTGCCGTTGTAACTTTGAACAGTCACTAAATGAACTGTTCTAAGTCAAGGACTATCTGTACTGTAACACCTACTCATCATAGCTATTTTGAAAACCCTAATTTAGGGATTTTTGTTTTAAATACAAGGAAAACTATCTTAAATGTGAACTTTGACTCCTCTGCAGTCTGATCAGTCCAAACCCAGAAGGTTTTGGAGATGCATCCTTGCCAAGTACTCTTCCTGATGGGTCAGCCATGTCTGGTCCATATCTGCAGCTGGGACAGGAAAATGGCTTCCACCAACTGACTCTGTCGGTGGGACTAATGTTCCTTTTCTTAAAAGAGCATTACTAGAGAAAGTATGCCAAGGAATTGTCAGATTAGTAAGTGCTCAACTTATGACTACAACTGAGCCCAAAATTTCCATTGCTAAACAAGGCAGTGCTTAAGTGAGTTTTGCCCTATTATACAAGATTTTTTTGGCCCAGGTGTTAAGCAAATCACTCCAGTTGTTAAGTGAATCATGCAGTTGTTAAGCGAATCTGGCTTCCCCCCATTGACTTTGCTTGTCAAAACCAGCTGGGAAGGTTATAAATGGTGATCACATGACCCCTGACAATGCAACCATCGTAAATACATGCCAGTTGCCAAGCACTTGAATTTTGATCTTGTGACCCTAGGGATGCCACAAGGGTTGTAATGTGAAAAACAGTCATAAGTCACTTTTTTCAGGGCTGTTGTAACTTTGAACGGTCACTAAATTAACGGTTGCAAGTCGAGGACTAGCTGTGTATTTCACTTTTTTCATCTCTTCGTTGGAGTTGTATGTACAGGTTGTATGTACAGGTTAGTCCTCAAGTTACAACTGTAATGGAGCATGCCCATCAGTCATAACTTGTGATGGTGGTAAAGCGGGTCAGTCACATGATCAATCTGATTTTTACGACCTTTTTTGTGGTGTTATTAAGTAAAGGCCGTGGTGATTAAGCGTATCAATGGTTCACTATGACCGGGGTTTTGCCCAAAAAATAAGTAAATGTTGGTTTTTTCATAAAATGGGGTTATGTGACTGCAGGACGCTGCGAACGGCAGCAAATGTGGCCATGTTGCCAAGCACCTAAAATGTGGTCATGTGACTGGAGGGGGCGACTGTCAGAATGTTGAATCCAAGTCATAAATACCACCAGGAAGGTCCATTGTAACTTTGGACAGTCGCTAATTGACTCGTCATAAGTCAAGGACTACCTGCCCTTGATTTGAATCATGACTCAAATTGCAAGCTCTGCATCTTTGGGGCAGGCCTGCAACATGTGAAATACATGTGGACAAGGCAAGGGGCTTGTGTTGTGACTGTGACATAACATCACTCTATCCCCCAAAGCAACCCTGGATTGTTTAATCAATATGATAAATAAATAAATAAGGGAAACTTTCACACAGACTGAAAACCAGCACACTAGGAAAATAACAGAGATGAAAAGTTGTCTCTCTGCTGTCCATCAATCTTTTGAAAAATAACAACAAAACAAGAATACACACATGCAAGATGTTGTTTTCTAAAAAGGTGCATGCCAAGACAGGGCCTATAGCCCAGCTGATTTTGCTATGCAAATAAGAATTGGCCTGATTGAAAGGAAACATGGCAGCCTCTTTTCTTCCTTCTAGGTAATGAATGTGTGTATGAAATCATAATAATATAGAAAGGATACAGCTTGTATCACAGCATAGTTTTCATCATTCTGAACACCTGTTTCTTAATCTTGGCATCTTAAAGAGGTGTGGACCTCAACTCCCAGAATTCCTCTGGCTGGGGAATTCTGGGAATTGAAGTCCACAACATCTTCCAGCTTCCAAGGTTCAGAAATATTGTTCTGTGTTCACACTGTATTGCAGTGTGCAGCCAAAAAAGCTAAATCTTGGTTGTATAAACAGAGGCATAGAATCAAAATCACGTGAAGTGTCAGTACCACTTTATAAAGCCTTAGTAAGACCACAACTGGAATACTGCATCCAGTTTTGGTCACCACGTTACAGAAAAGATGTTGAGACTTTGGAAAAAGTGCAGAGAAGAGCAACTAAGATGATTAAAGGCTTGGAAACTAAAACATATGAAGAATGGTTGCAGGAACTGGGTATGGCTAGTCTAGAGAAAAGAAGGACTTGGGTGACATGGTACAGTAGCAGTATTCCAGTATTTGAGGGGCTGCCACAAAGAAGAGGAGGTCAACTTATTTTCCAAAGCACCAGAGGGCAGGACAAGAAACAATGGTTGGAAACTGATCAAAGAGAGAAGCAACCTGAAATTAAGGAGAAACTTCCTGGCAGTGAGAACAATTAACCAGTGGAACAAGCTTGTTTTCAGAGGTTGTGGGTGCTTCATCACTGGAGGTCTTGAAGAAGAGATTGGACAGCCACTTGTCTGAAATGGGGTCTCCTGCTTGATCAGGGGGTTGGACTAGAAGACCTCCAAACTCCCTGCTTTATTCTGATTGATTGATTGAACCCTCTTGGCCACTCCCCAGACAACACTGATTTAACTAGCAAAAATCCACTCTTGAAGTTTTTTAGACAATTTCCTTTTCTTTCAGGATTACCCAACACTTGTAGCATTCTCAGTTCTGTGTGTTAAATGGAAAGAACTATTTCATTCAGTATTTTTCTTAGCTTCTGCTGCCTAGAAAAGCTTTATATTAAAGTACATGTACATTAAGAAATACACTGTGTGGCAAAGCAGATTAGTTGTAGCATCTCACTTCCTTGCTAAATACCTGTGTCTGTCAAGGCTTTCAAAAATTCAAAGAAATGTATTTGCGATTAATGACAGTCTGATGTACAGTATTTGCCCTCTCTACTTAATGAGGCAATAGCTAAGCTGATGTATTTCCACATGCCTTTGCAGATACCTGTTAACCTCAATTAATTTTTTTTTAGCTCAGCATCTTGTGCAAACACAGTCCATTTGGTTAGGTTATAGGTAGTGGATTGTGCAAAGCCAGCAAATGAATTAATTCAGCAACCAGGTTAAACAGACTGCAGGCTCCAGCTATCACACCTAAACAAAGCCTTGAGGAATTCCAGCACAAACGAGTTTAACAGTTTATATCCCCAGCTCTAATACTCCATGCTCCTTCTCGAATGCAACTCTTTTAAAGACTGGGATGGTGAAGGAGAAGCTAATTCCCATGGGAAGTACAGTGGTACCTTGGTACTCAACTGCTTTGAAACTCATCGAATTTGGTATTCAACGTATTTGACATAAAATTTTTGTCCCCAGTACAGGTAGTCCTCGACTTGCAACCACAACTGAACCCCAACTTTTTGTTGTTAAGTGTGACATTTGTTGAGTTTTGCCCCGTTTTGCGACATTTCTTGTGACAATTGTTTTTAAGTGAATCACTGCAATTTAAAGTTAGTAAATTTGGCTTTCCAATTGACTTTATTTGTCAGAAGATCGCAAAAGGGGATTGCATGACCCCAGAACATGGCAACCGTCATAAATATGAACCAGTTGCCAAACATCCGGATCTTGATCACATGACCACAGGGATGCTGCAAAGGTCGTAACTGTGAGAAATGGTCATAAGTCAGCTAGCACCAGCTGTCAAACGGCTTGATACCTTTCCCCTGGGCATAAGGGGATAGGTGAGCTGCCCGGGGTAGGAGTTGAGTTCCCGAGTCGTCCTATATGGACGATGTAGGTGAGAACTCCTCCGGAGCCCCGAGGATTCTCCGCGATCCAGGACGCCTTCGCTTCGGCGAAGCTAGAAGCCGCCGCCACTGCTGCAACTT
>NW_015388751.1:176719-179073 GCF_001527695.2 Protobothrops mucrosquamatus
ACGGAGGAGATGGATTGTTTAAGTTTAGAGTTTGGAGTTAGAGATATTAATATTTGTTTACTTGTATTTGAATATTAGCCTAGGTTTGGTTTGGGAAGTCCGGGGGGCGGGGGGATGGGATATAACATTGTGTAATATCTGTGATGTATTTCTTTTTTTTTATGATGAAAACAATAAAAATTTTATATTGAAAAAAAAAGAAATGGTCATAAGTTACTGTTTTCAGTGCCGTTGTAACTTTGAGTGGTCACTAAATGACTGTTGTAAGTCAAGGACTACCTGTACTCATCGTTTGTTTGTTACTCAATGCACAAGTGAGAACTTGTCGGTGTTGGCTGCCTTGTGATCCACTACATCAGGGGACCGAAACCTGTGGGTCGCGGCCCGGTACCGGTCCGTGGCCTGTTGGCCACCGGGCTGTGGGAATGGCTGGCGAGTGCGCGCACATGTGCACGCACCCTCCCCACTCATGCTAGTGCTTCCATGTGGGTGCTAGAGGCCCCATTTGCGCATGTGTGTGGGTGCTAGCACCGCCATCAGCATCATACGGGCACTAGTGCCCCATTTCCGCATGCATGCGGTCGCTACTGTCCCGTTTGCACATGCATGTGGGTGCTAGCAGCCCGTTTGTGCATGGGCCCCAGCGCCACCAGCGCCACTGTGGGTGCACATGGCCCACTTGCGCATGTGCGCAGGCGCTAGTGCCACCTCTGTGCGTGCACCCATTTTGTGCATGCACGCATGCATGCGCACATACATTTCCCTGCTCCTCCCTTTCCCTCCAGGCCGCCAACCCGGAAAGGTTGGGGAGCTCTGCACTACATTATTCCTTTGATTTTTGATACTCATTTCACCTGCTGGAACCAATTTACAATGAGTACCAAGGTACCACTGTAATTATGTTGCTTGCTGGATGTCTTATTGTGTTGCCTCCCCCAATAACAAGGATTTCAAATTCAAGCTAGTTGGGAAAATACTGAAGTCTAAGTACTCTGCCATGCACTAGGTTGACAAAGCTGGAGCAGATCATAACGGCCAGTTTTTAATAATGGATTCAGAACAGTGATGGCTGTTATTTTAAGAAATAGAGAAGGAATAGGAAGTATTATCAGCTTCGCATAGGCCAGTGTTTCTCAATCTTGCAGACTTAAGATGCTGGCTGGGGAATTCTGGGAGTTGAAGTCCACATACCTTAAAGGGCTCAAGGCTGAGAAACACTGACCTAGGCCTAATGATTCATGGTGATTTATTCAACCGTTGTCCATTTTGTTAGTTAAAAACATCTATGAAAAGTTGTCAGTGAACAAATGAAGCTGACTAAAAGGACCACTGTATACTGTATGACTATACTCAGCCCACCCGTTCATAAATGTTGTGAAGACCCTTAGAAAAGCTAACCATTTTCATAAAGGCTTTTTGTTACACTCCTCTATCCAATTTATAGAGACCTAGTATTATGGCTGTGGACAGTCTACCCCTCCAAGAAAGAGAAACTGATCTGGCATCATTCAGCTCACGTGCTGAATAGTTCCATAGAAAACAACTCAACAAAATTTTCAATCAGTGGGTTGTGTTGTTCACACTGGCCTCAGTATACTTTATGCCCCCATTTCCCTTTAGTCAATTTCAACAAATAGGCCTCTACCACTTGGTTTAGCACTGCCCATGTTTTTCTCCTGAATTCAAGAAGTCTACTTACCTGCCTTTTTATTCTCATAATTTCCTAGTAAGACACTTGCAGAGATGATTGAAGGGGAAATACCATTTACAGGGGGAAAAAAGTGGGACAAGCTAATTTTAGTTTTAATTAATGATAAGGCTGGAATGGGGACCACAAATCACATCACAACGGCACACTTCAGAAGCCTAGAGCTCCATGTCATTTGTATTAAAAAGGACATCCAACAGCGGATTGTGAAAACAACTCAGATTGGGGAAGCAGTTACTGTCATTCCAGCAGTTACAACTATGCTAAAGAGCCCAAATTAAGAGTATTTGTTGATTTTTTTCTCATTTGGGATATCTAAAGTTAAAGCATATTTGTTGTGGCTCCGTCCGGTGGGTCCCTCTCATCAGAGGAGGAAGGCTCTGAACATGAAGGAGAGGAGATGGCCAGGCCTCCCTCTCCAGGCCCTTCCCCTCTGGTGCGGCCTTTGGTGCCTTCCGACGGAGAGGAGTTTGGCCAGGAGCCCGGTGTTTCTGGGATTGGCCAGGAGCCCGGTGCTTCTGGGATTGGCCAGGAGCCCGGTGCTTCTGGGATTGGCCAGGAGCCAGGTGCTTCTGGGATCAGCCAGGAGCCAGGTGTATCGGACTCCGAAGAGGATACGTCTTGGCTGGATCCACGCCAGCGTCGG
>NW_015388751.1:181470-183934 GCF_001527695.2 Protobothrops mucrosquamatus
CGAGTTGGCCGCCCTACGGGATTTCCTGGAGAAGAACCTGGCCCGTGGGTTTATCCGGCCTTCGTCCTCCCCGCTCTCGGCCCCGGTCCTTTTCGTGAAGAAGACGGGGGACCTACGCCTGTGCTGCGACTACCGGCGCTTGAACGCCATCACAGTGCGGAATCGCTACCCCCTGCCGCTCATTCCCGAGCTGATGGAGCGATTGCGGGTGGCCTCGATGTTCACTAAGCTCGATCTCCGAGGGGCCTACAACCTGGTGCGTGTGCGTGAGGGGGATGAGTGGAAGACGGCGTTTGGCACCCGATACGGCCACTTCGAGTATACCGTCATGCCGTTCGGGCTGACCAACGCTCCCGCGGTCTTCCAGCACCTGATGAACGACGTGTTCCGGGACATGTTGGACCGGTTCGTGGTGGTCTATCTGGATGACATTTTAATTTACTCCCCGAACCAGGAGAGTCACCTCCAGCATGTCCGCCAGGTCCTGCAGCACCTGCGGGAGAATCAACTCTATGCGAAGTTGGAGAAATGTTACTTCTTCCAGACTTCCATAGAGTTCCTCGGGCACATCATCACCCCCGAGGGCATCGCGATGGACCCGCGCAAGGTGGAGGCTTTGCGCAGTTGGGAACCCCCATGTCGGGTGAAGGACGTCCAGCGTCTGCTGGGGTTCGCCAACTACTACCGGACCTTCATCCCGGGCTTCGCCACTCTGACCTTGCCGCTGACCCAACTCCTTCGGAAGAAGGTCCCGTTCCAGTGGGGGCCCCCGCAGCAGCAGGCCTTCGAGGTCCTCAAGCGGGCCTTCCTCACGGAGCCGGTCCTCAGGCATCCCAATCCACACCGTCCGTTTGTGGTCGAGACGGATGCGTCCAACGTGGCGATTGGAGCAGTTCTGCTACAGGCTCCGGTGGATGGTGGCACTCTTTTTCCCTGCGCTTATTACTCCCGGAAACTCAATCCTTCCGAGCGCAACTACACCATCTGGGAAAAAGAGTTGCTGGCTATCAAGGCCGCGTTCGAGGCTTGGCGGCATCACCTTGAGGGGGCCTGATACCAGGTGGAGGTGCGGACGGACCATCGGAACTTAGAGCACCTCACCACGGCCAGGAAGTTGAACCAGCGGCAGATCCAGTGGTCGTTGTTTTTCGCCCGGTTCAACTTCCACGTCACCTATGTTCCGAGCGGCCTCAATCAGAGGGCGGACGTGCTATCCCGCAAGCCGGAATACTTCTGCCCCAAGGACCCCCTTCCCCCTCGGACGGTGCTGCCTGCAGAGGCCTTGGCCGCGGTCCAGGAACCGGCGGACCTGCGGGCTCAGGTGCGGGAAGCGCAGCACCGTGATGACTNTGCAGGCGGTGCAGCAACTGGTGCGAAGGCAGCTGATTCGGGCGAAGGAGGACTATAAGCGGGTCGCCGACCGCTCCCGACGGGCCACGCCACCGCTGGAAGTCGGAGATCGGGTGTGGCTGTCCACGAAACACCTCCCCTCGGACCGGCCGGTGAGGAAATTGGACCACCGCTTTATCGGTCCCTTCCCAGTCGAGGCAGTCATCAACCCGGTGGCCTACCGGTTGGCTCTACCACGCTCCATGCGACTCCACCCCGTGTTCCATCGGTCCCTCCTGGTCCCTGAGGCCCCTGCGAGCCATCTCCGACGCCCGACAACGCCTGCCCCTCCGGTCGCAGCCGACGAGGACGACGCCTCGACGTACGATGTGGACAGTATTCGGGACTCCCGTTGGTTGAAGGGGCGCTTCCAATATCTCATCGCCTGGAAGGGGTACGGGCCCGACGATTTCAGCTGGGTGGACACGTCTTCCGTTCAGGCCCCTGACCTGGTACGGGCCTTTCACGACCGGTTTCCGTCCCGACCGCATCCCGACCGTCAGACCCGGGGAAAGGGCCCTGCGGTGGGGGATAGTGTTGTGGCTCCGTCTGGTGGGTCCCTCTCATCAGAGGAGGAAGGCTCTGAACATGAAGGAGAGGAGATGGCCAGGCCTCCCTCTCCAGGCCCTTCCCCTCTGGTGCGGCCTTCGGTGCCTTCCGACGGAGAGGAGTTTGGCCAGGAGCCCGGTGTTTCTGGGATTGGCCAGGACCCCGGTGCTTCTGGGATTGGCCAGGACCCCGGTGCTTCTGGGATTGGCCAGGAGCCAGGTGCTTCTGGGATCAGCCAGGAGCCAGGTGTATCGGACTCCGAAGAGGATACGTCTTGGCTGGATCCACGCCAGCATCGGAAGGACAAGCGTGCGCAGCAGCGGACATGCCGTGCCAGATAGTTCAGCTGAGTCACTGGGCCACACCCCACTGGCTATATAAGCAAGGGGTGTGGCGTGTGAAACTTTTGTGACGGACAATTTTTGCTGGATATTCTGTTGCAAGCACTCTGGCAAGTTATCTTGGATTTATCTCTGTTTGCTGTGCATTATCAGTAAAGGCTTGGCAGGCAGCTACGAAGTTGCTG
>NW_015388751.1:185486-199313 GCF_001527695.2 Protobothrops mucrosquamatus
CTTTGACAATATGCAGAACTGTCTGGTATTTTTATAGTTAAATCAGGCAACAGTGAAAGGGGAGGAGAATAAGGAAAGCCCGGGAAAAAGAAACCGGAAGTAAATCACATCTTCCAAGTTAATTGGAAGATGTGAACCATGACCCCAAAATAGGGGTGGGAAAAATGCCTGGAATGTATGTGCAACGGAAAAGAATCTCAGATCTAAGCATTTCCACCGTGCCGTACTGACATCTCTGTAACCTTAATAAATGCTTTTAGGAAAAATATGCCTGAAAGTCCTTTTAAGTGTTTCGTTAATCAGACACATGACATCTTTGTCCTCTGCTAAACACTAATTTAAATACTGTAAGTGTAAGCAATACCAGAACTGTCCACAAGAAAATATATAAAAAATCAAGATGGCAGCAACCATACAGTGAAAACTCTTCTCCATTTTTATATACTTTGTCAAACATTAAAAAGGGACAAGGTTTGGTTCACAGGACTGTGGCCACCATCTTTTTAACCCCTTCTATGCAGATATCCCTCAGCTTTATATTTCAAAAAAAATCTTTTTAGAACATCACATTGTAGATTACAATGATTTTCAAACTGGGAGAGAAATGCCGTAAATATTGTACCATCTACTTGGGATATAAATGGGAAGGTATAAATGGATTCCATTCATCACTCAATATTTTAAAAAAATTCTTCTGAATTCTGTAATTCAAATTGTTCATTAATGGCTGTTTTTAGCTTGTCTGTTTTGTTTTGCTTATGCTTCAAATTGTTTTAATTTAGTATTTCATTTTGGAAGCCACTCAAAGTCTGCCGGAATGGGCCGTTATAATAAATTTAAGGCAATAAGAACAGAAGATGAGATTCCTGTTTACAGAAGGAGGGTATCATCTTCATCACAGGACAAGCTTATTCATCTTACTTTATTAAATTGTCACTTTGATTAAATCTATGAAATTGGAAGACTCCTGGTAGAGATAGTTTTAAAAACTGATTGGCATAAAAAGTATATTGGGGTTCTATCTCCCATAGAAGGTCCACAAGGAAGATTTTACAAATAAAATCCTATCTTTTAGTCTTTGATAAGGCTGGGCAAATTCTCTACTATCTGTTCTCATTATAGATCTCATTGCTTGATAAAAACAGATGCTAAGATGCTATCAACTAAGTTTGTTTGTTTGTTTGTTTGTTTGTTTATAAAATGTATTGATCCCTCATCTTACCAAAAAGTAACTCTGACACAATTTACAGACATAAAAAATACATCTACATTAAAACATGAATAAATTAAAACCAAACATTAAAACCTAAGGACACGTGGGGAGGGTGGGGGCAGAATGGGGGGAGGTGGGATCTGCTGAATGGGGGGAGGTGGGATCTACCTCCACTGTGCTGTTCCCCCATTGGGGCCCTAGGCCAACTGGGAGAGCCAGGTCTTCAGGCCCTTACGAAAGGATAGGAGGGTTGGGGCCAACCTCACATTAGGGGGCAAGCTGTTCCAGAGGGCAGGAGCAACAGCAGAGAAAGCCCTCCTCCTGGACCCCGCCAGCTGGAATATTCAGGCTGACAGAACTAGCGGGAGTGGGTCAATCCAAGTGGGGTGAGACGGTCTCTCAAGTAATCTGGGCCCATGCCACGAAGGGCTTTAAAAGTGAAAAATTAAAAGTTGGCCCCATACATTACAGACTGTTTTTCCAACTATAGCTCAAGCTGGATTTACCCTAGGCCAGGGGTAGGCAACCATGTTGGCTCAGGAATTCTGGGAGCTGAAGTCCACGAGTCATAAAAGAGCCAAGGTTGCCTACCCCTGGCCTAGGCGGACAGGTTTCTTATAATACTAGATTTTAAACTGATGTTCTTGCTTTAACTCAAAATAAATGAAACCCAGCAGATTTTATTTCTTCAAAACTAAAGATTCTGCAAAAGTTTTATACAGGTAGTCCTCGACTTACAACAGTTCATTTAGTGACCATTCAAAGTTGCAACGTCATTGAAAAAATAGCAATAGCACTTAGACTTATATACCGCTTCATAGGGCTTCACAGCCTTCTCCAAGTGGTTTACAGAGTCAGCATATTGCCCCCAACAATCTGGGTCCTCATTTTACCGACCTCAGAAGGATGGAAGGCTGAAAGTGATTTATGACCCAGTGGACGGGGGGCTGTGAGGGGGAAGCCCCTTCCGATGCCTGGAAAGTAGCGCTTCCTCTCCTGCTCCGGGCGTGGGAAAATGGGCGGAGGTCCCGGGAAGGCCAAGCATGGGCGGGGGGGGGGCAGGAGGCAGCAGAAGGCGCCCGGGGCACCACGGACCGGACCGGGAAGACACGTGGCCGGCTCGGCTGCCAGGGAGCGGCCCGGGAACGGCCCAGGGAGTGATGCCCCCGCCGGCTGGCGCCCCAGCCAGGACTACCGCCCGGCCCGGCCCGGTGAGACACGTGGCTGGCTCGGCTGCCCGAGGACGGCCCAGGGAGCGATGCCCCCGCCGGCCACCGACCCAGCCGGGACTGCCATCCGGCCTGGCCCAGCCCGGGGAGATGCGTGGCCGGGTCAGCTGCCAGGGAGCGGCCCAGGGACAGCCCAGGGAGCGATGACCCCACCGGCCGCCGACCCAGCCGGGACTGCCGTCCGGCACGGCAAGATGCGTGGCTGGTTCGGCTGCCCGGGGACAGCACAGGGAGCGATGCCCCTGCCGGCCGCCGGCCCAGCCGGGACTGCCATCCGGCCCGGCCGGAACTGCCATCCGGCCCGGCCGGAACTGCCATCCGGCCCGGCCGGAACTGCCATCCGGCCCGGCCCAGCCCAGGGAGATGCGTGGCCAGCTCGGCTGCCAGGGACGGCCCAGGGGGCGATGCCCCCGCCGGCCGCTGGCCCAGCCAGGACTGCCACCTGGCCCGGGGAGACACGTGGCAGGCTCGGCTGCCCGGGGACAGCCCAGGAATCGATGCCCCCACCGGCCGCTGCCCCAGCCGGGACTGCCGCCCGGCCCGGGGAGACGTGTGGCCAGTTTGGCTGCCCGGGGACAGCACAGGCAGCAATGCCCCCGCTAGCCGCCGCCCCAGCCGGGACTGCCATCATGCCCGGCCCAGCCCAGGGAGACGCGTGGCCAGCTCGCCTGCCAGGGAGCGGCCCGGGGATGGCCCAGGGAGCGATGCCCCCGCCGGCCGCCACCCCAGCCGGGACTGCCACTCAGCCCAGTCCGGCGAGACGCGTGGCCGGCTCGGCTGCCCAGGAAGCAGCCCGGGGACGGCCCAGGAAGTGATGCCCCCACCGGCCACCACCCCAGCCGGGACTGCCATCCGGCCCGGGGAGACGTGTGGCCGGTTCAGCTGCCCGGGGACGGCCCAGGGAGCGATGCCCCAGCCAGCCGCTGGCCCAGCCCAGGGAGACGCGTGGCCAGCTCGGCTGCCAGGGAGCGGCCCGGGGACGGGCCAGGGAGCGATGCCCCCGCCGGCCGCCGGCCCAGCCGGGACTACCACCAGGTTGATTTATTGCACCTGAGGGGAGGACAAGAAGCAGTTGGTGGAAGCTGGTCAGAGGGACATTCAACCTGGAACCAAGGAGGAATTCCACGACACTGAGAACAATTAATCAATGGAACAGTTTGCCTTCCAGAGTTGTGGATGCTCCATCTCTGGAGGGTTTCAAGAAAAGATTAGACCACCATTTCTCCGAGGGACTGGTGGGGGGACTGGAAGACCTCCAAGGTCTTCCCTTCCAACCCTGATCTGATACTCTGACATATTGAGAATAAAGTAAGCAATGTGAAATCAGTTCACTATGACCTTAACAAGATGTTAAATACATTAACAACAAGAGAATTGTTCTGTAGATCATGGACATTTTATGGGTCAAAATTACCATGGTGTTAGAGATATAATTCAGCAGCTGGAACATGAACTCATATGATTTGGTCTTGTCCTATTACTGTTGCAATGTGAGTTGACACTGGTTTGGATCAATAGTGGTATATTAAGGACACATGTGATATTGGGTATATGACCAGGATTTGGTATCTACCAAGGTATCAAGAATTGTGGATTTTTTCAGTGATGGGTTTAGATAAAAGAGTTACAACATTAGCGGGAGAAATCTACACGTGATTTAAAGAAATTGATGGATATATGTTGTTTGTCAACACTAAAAAAAAATTTCTCTGACAGACAAAAAAAAAGTTCTAAAAGATATAGTAGAACTTTTGGGAAATGTTTTATGATCAACCTTCCTTCCCTCCCTCCCTCCCTCCCTCCCTCCCTTCCTTCTCCCATTTGCTCTATGATTCGTGCTGTTATATGCATTTGTATTTTTTAGCAGTTTGCACAACACAATTACTTTAAAAGTGAGCATTTTTAAATGGGCAAATATCTACCTATTCCCAGATATGTAGTTTCCCAAGTTCCTTAGGTCATATTTGATAAAAAGAAGCAAAAGATTGAAAAATAAAATGTTGGATTGTGACTAGCTAAATGGAAATATACAGGTGAGTGCTTGTAATTTTGTGCCCACCAGTTTGCTAAGCCATGTTTGCTTTAAACCACAACTTGTTGAAAAAGTTACAAGTGCCTGTGTCACTCTTATTGCTACTTCATAAATCATGGTTTACAAAGCAGAGTGGCTGAGTTTGCACAACATACCAAGACAAAATTCATCAAGTGATGGCTTGTGAAAATTGGTACAGATAGTATGGCTGCCGTGTATTCTGTTATGCTAGATATGGCTGCTTTCAAGCAAACAGAGATGTTACTTGCGAATCCACCAAACACAGCACTGGTTGGTATCTACTTCCACAACCCGTGCAGCACTTTTTCTCAGTGACACAACTGTTGGAACATTGCCAGCTATATCCACACTCGCTTGATTCCTCTGAACATATCTTTCTATGGGACCTTCTCTAGACCAGTCTGTCTATAGAACTCAACTTCTAAGTAACCCCGCAAGGCAATCTCCCCCAATGTTGCACCTTCCCGGTATGTTAGATCTGTGATTTTCATGATTCCCACCAACATGGCCAAAGACATTCCATCACATCTGGAGGACGCCAGGTTGAAAAAAAGGATACCACTAGGCTGGTTAAGGCCACTGAATGTCACCAAACACAGGAGGAGGGCTATCCAAAATTTTGCACATTGTCAGATTCCCTTAAGAGAAGAATCTGAATTTTCTTGCCCACTGTAACCTCAAGGGAGATCATGGATGCTTCTCCAAGTCTCCTAGGCTGCTCCATCCTGCTGCCTTTCATCCCCATTCTCAGTTCCCTTACTCTGATCCCTTCCGCTTCCATCCCTTCTCCATCTCTCCCTACCCCAACTTCATTCCGATCTGTTCATCTTTCCCAGGGCTTCTCTCCCTCCAGATCTCTCCCATCCCTTCGCCCCTCCCTTCACCGCCTCCCCCCTCGGGTTTTCCAGTCCATCCTACCCCTTCCCAAGCCTTCCCAGAAACCAGGCTGGCTCGCCCTTCCCTCCCTCCCTCCTGCCTCCCTTCGAGTCTCACTTTTTTTCCTCTGCCCCGGGGCTTCCCTCCCTCCCTCCCTCCCTCTGCCCCGCACGCTTCGCCTCTGCCCCATCCTATTCTGAGAGTCCCATTTCTCTATCCCTCTTCTGCCCCTCTTGTCTTTCTTTGCCCCTGATCGCCCCCTTCCTCCCTCCCTCCCTCCCCCCCCCATCCACCAAGATTGCTGGGCGCTGCGCTGCAGTTCGATTCGNATTCAAGTCTCCCACTCCCGCCCCGCTTTTTTCTTTCTCTCGCTTTTCTCCCGGCTTCATCCATCCGCTGACTTCCTCCGCCTCCCGCCTCTCTCTTCTCCCCTCGTCTCCGTCCCCGGCTGCCTTGCCTGCCGGCTCCCCACTCTTGTCCTAGCGAGGCCCGGTCCTGTCTCTCTTCACTCCATGCCTTCGATACCCATGTTCCCACGGGCGGTGGTGGGGGGGGGGGGGGGAGGAAGGAGGAAGACTCACCTGCTGGTAACCCAAATCCTCTGGAGCAAATTCGCTCCCCGCCGCCTCGAACTGGAAGTTGATGTGCGGCACCTGGTGCAGAAGGAAAGTCCACCACGAAGCTCGGTACCCCTGGGGGGACCCCATCCTTCCCTCGCAGGGCGCCCAGATGCCCGGCGCTGCTCACCGTCCTGGACGTCGCCCTCCTATGCTGGCGAAGGGACGGGTTTGGGGAATGGAGTGAAGAAAGACTCTGCAAAACATCAGGGCTTATCCGCGCGGGATATTGGGGGGAGGGAGGGGGATTGTGGGGAAATCGGGGGGGGGGAGCTGGTTGGGAATGGGGAGAGGATGGAGAAAGGCGCAGAGCCATCTAGCGAACGTGTCTGTTAAGTCAGGGCTTTTCAACCTTTTTACCGATTGTACCACTTTTAGGATAAGACAATATTCGAGTACCACCTAGCAAGGTGTCAAAAACTTGATGACCAAAAAAAACCAACCCTGTTCAAAGTTGCAATTGCACTGAAATGACTTATGACCATTTTTCACACTTATGACCATTGCAGCATGCCCAGGGTCATGTGATTTATATTTGGATGCTTGGCAACTGATTCATATTTATAATGGTCAGTGTTCCAGGGTCATGTGATCCCCTTCTGCAACCTTTTGACAAGCAAAGTCAATGGCAGAGCTGCTGAAGGCCAAGTGCTAAGGCGGGACTTCCTTTCCTCCCTCCCTTCCCTGCCTCCCTTTTTCTCATTCCCATCTCCTTCTGAAGGAAGAATTTGAAACCCCCCCCCCCCCATATTTTCCCTCTTCCATATATTGATCAAACAAGGAAAGGCCTCCAGAGACAGAAAAGACAAGCTGCTGAGTGAACTAGCTTAAAAAGGCACATTCCCCTTTAAGAATTAACTACTGGCTAGAAAGGAAAGTTAAGCAGCCGGCACTTAAGGAAGAAAAAAAATGTAAGTACTGGCTGCCGGCTAAGGCAGTCTCCCCAAATGGCTCCATTCATAAGTAAAGGAATGCTACAGGCAAAATCCATTCAGGAGAAAAATACTTCAAAATCCCTTGCAGCAAAACTTACAGCTAACAACAGCAGAGCAATAGAAGTTAACATGAGACATCAGCCAAATAGAAATTGCTAAACACTCCTTAAGAACACAAAGCCCACATTGCACAAATCCCAGAACTTCAAAGTCACAAAAGCACATAAGAATCCTTCCACTCTCCATCTCCCTCCCTCGTGCCTCACCTCTAGCCATTGCTGCCTTTTTTCATTCCTCTTGGAGGGTGACCGCTCCCCCACTGCATTTCTTGCCTGTTTGCTGCTGCCAGCACAGGTGGCTGCCACAGCAGTGTAGATTGGCTCATGGGCAGCCTGCTTTATCATCATCATCATCATCATCATCATCATCATCATCATCATCATCATCATGGCAGTCCCGGCTGAGCCGGTGGGGGCAGGGGCATCGCTCCATGGGCTGTCCCCGGGCAGCCAAGCCACAACGTGTCTCCCCGGGCCGGACCGGGCGGCAGTCCCGGCTGGGGTGGTGGCCGGCGGGGGCATCGATCCCTGGGCTGTCCCCAGGCTACTCCATCAGCAGCCGAGCCGGCCACGCGTCTCGCCGGGCCGGGCCGGATGGCAGTCCTGGCTGGAGCGGCAGCCACCGGGGGCATCGCTCCCTGGGCCGTCCCTGGGCTGCTTCCTGGGCAGCCGAGCTGACCAGGCGTCTCGCCAGGCCGGGCCGGGCCAGGCGGCAGTCCCGGCTGGGGCAGTGGCCAGCGGGGGCATCGCTCCCTGGGCTGTCCCTGGGCCACTCCCTGGCAGCCGAGCCGGCCACGCGTCTCTCCGGTCCGGTCCGTGGTGCCCCGGGCGCCTTCTGCTGCCTCCTGCCCCCCCATGCTTGGCCTTCCCGGGACCTCCGCCCATTTTCCCACGCCCGGAGCAGGAGAGGAAACGCTGCTTTCTGGGCATCGGAAGGGGCTTCCCCCTCACAGCCTCCTGTCCACCGGGGCAGGGGTGGTCCTCTGGACCGGGACCGGGACTGTGTGAATCGCAGCACGCCTCCTTTCCCGCCGCCCAGCCTGGCCCGGCTCACCCTCCTGCAGGATTTGGCCCTGGAAAGGTTGGGCTGGCCGGCCGGCCGGGGAGGCCAAGCGGCCCCGGCAAGGGAGCCGCTCCTACCCCGTGGCCAGCTGGCCAGGAATCTCGTGCAGCTCGGCGGGGAGCTCGGGGGCCGCCTGACCGCCGGAGGGGTATCCACGTCAGCCACCTCCTGGTGGGCCCGCTAATTGTGGGTTCCCGGCCGGCTTCCTCCGTGAGTCAGGCGCCTGGGACTCAGCGGAGCCACCCCTAATTGCGCCCCGCGAGGGCCTGACCGAGCCCTAGCCTGACCTTCGAAACACCACTTGCCCGAATTCTTTCTGAACTGTAAGCTGCCCAGAGTCACTGAAAGGGGCAACCAGAGATACTGAGGGGAGAGGAAAGAGAGAAAGAGAGAGAGGAAAGAGAGAAAGAGAGAGAGGAAAGAGAGAGAGCGAGAGAGAGGGGGGGAGAGGAAAGAGAGAGAGAGGGAAAGGAAAGAGAGAGTGAGATGAAAGAGAAAGTGAGAGAAAGAGAGAGGGAGAGGAAAGAGAGAAACAGAGGGAGAGGAAAGAGAGAAACAGAGAGAGGAAAGAGAGAGAGAAAGAGAGGAGAGAGAGGGAGAGGAAAGAGAGAGAAAGAGAGGGAGAAGAAAGAGAAAGAGAGAGAGGAAAGAAAGAGAGAGAGAGAGAGAGGAAAGAGATAAAGAGAGAGAGAAAGAGAGAGGAAAGAGAGAAAGAGAGGAAAGAGAAAGAGAATGAGAGAGGAAAAAGAGAAAGAGAGAGAGAGGGGAGAGAAAGAGAGAGAGGGGAGAGGAAAGAGAGAGAGAGAGAGAGAGAGAGGAAAGAGAAAGATATATATATGTGCTGGATCAATGTAACCCTGACTAGATCATATAGATCTGTATGTTGGAATGTTTGGCATTTGTTGGGTTAAGCGCTGTCTCCTTAAGAGATGGCTTATGGGTAATGTAGTTTAGCTAGTCAGTTAATCCCATGTTGACAGGTCAGTAGGAGGAGCTACTAAAGTTCATCACAGGATATCCTGGCTACGTGCCAGTTTGGAATGCCTTTGTCTGAGATAAGCATGGGACCACCGCAGGACACACATGGTCCCATTCCACACTAGAAGTTGATATGAAGGAATTATTAATTTTTTACCTATAAGGATGAACAGATGTGCAATATCCAGATGAAACTACCAAGAAACGTGAGTTCAGCAGTATTCCTGAATAAATGTCTGTTTTACAATTATCTTTATTGAGTCATCTGTCTGACCTTGGATTAAAAAGCATCTTGATTCAGGTTTCAGAACAGTAAAAAAGTAATAATATTCTCCATATCAATAGTAAAATCAGCATTATCTATGTATCATCTGCCTTTAACTCTTCGCATTATGGGCTGGAAAGTTTTCTTGCACCACAAAGCTCTTTACTGCCTGTTGCAAAGTGCTAATTCAGAAGAAAGAGAGCTATTTGAGGTTGTCATAGACTGTGTATCTTCTGAAAATCTGCTGGTAATTCAAAGCATGTCAAAAACCTCCTTTGCCTTTGTCTAAGGTTCAGAACGGGCGATTCCCCCCTCTTGTTTATTCTCTATGCCCTGTTTGAATGGAGTGAAAGACTGAAGCTGTGTCTTTACGCAAAGCCAAAGGGAGAGATTGGTATGCAACCTAGCCCCCACCTTTCTGTCACCACTTCGCATTTGAAAGGAAGAGAAAGGAGATGTTGTTTAGTTGCGAGAAACTTTGTTTAAGGGATCTTCGAACTGAAGCAGCCACCCCCCTCCTCCCCTCCTTTCTGTCTCCAGAAGCCAACAGTCGATAGCATGATGCAAAGCCTCAAGCTAAAAAACAAAGAGTGTAATAAGCTTCTAGAGAGCTTAAAACCTCACCCGGAGCCCAAGCCTTACACGAAAGACAGACCAGTCGAGAGGGCCGAGTCCGAAGTTTCCCGCCATTCGTATGCACCATCCCAGCAATCACATGTGGCTCCATCTCACACCTCTGGAAAGGCCTCATCCTTTCACCAGAACTCACCACAAGCCCAGGCGTATTCCAGCGTGTCACAACAATCTCACATTACAGGCGCCTCCCGCCATTCAAAAGCATCTTCTCGTCATAGCCAAACCTCCCGAGTTTCAAAGGCAGAGCAAGCTAACATCAAAGCTGAAGCTGCCAATGCAGTCTTTCACGTGTTAGAAGCGGAGCAACTGCAAAAGGAAGAATTGACAAAGATACAGGCTGATGCAGCTCAACTGAAGGCCAAACAGAAGGCCGAAGCAGCGCAGATAGAGGCCAAACGACAGGCCGAAGCAGCGCAGATGGAGGCTAAACAACAGGCCGAAACAGCTGAAATGGAGGCCAGACGAAAGGCCGAAGCAGCTGAAATGGAGGCCAAACAGGAGGCTGAAGCAGCTCAAATGGAGGCCAGAATAAAGGCTGCTCAAGACAAGCTTGAGTTCATACAAAGCCAATGAGAAGTGGCAGACAAAATGGCAAGAGCAAAAGGCCTTCAGACAACACTCCAACACACCACCTTCTCGCCCAAGTGGGAACAACTGGAGAATGAAGACCGGCGTAGCCGTGTGCAGGCCTACGTGGACAACCAGAGTGCATTTCAATGTGAGCAGGTACGAGCGCCACGGCTATCCGCAAGCCCCCCAAGACTGAGTAGACAAGGAGAAGCAGCTCAACGGCCAGATGTGTCGAACAGCCAGAGAGTTTACGTCGCAACATCTGGATCACGAGATCTTCCCACTGTAGCTACACCATCAAACCCAACGAACCAAACCACTGATGGTAACCAGATGGGTCCACCCGCAATGGCGACAGCCCCACAGCAGGAAGAGCTGCCGCTAAGGGATGAGATTGCAAGAACTCGAGCCAGACTAGAGTCCCTGCTGCGTCAACAGGAAACGGCACCCCGAGGAACCGCTACCAGACCTGACCACAGAGGAGAATCTCGGCCACCAGCTGTGCCAGCCTACCAGGGAGCCAGCAACAAACCACCTGAAAGACGAGAAACCCTCCAACAAGTAAGCACACAAGAAGTCAGGTCCCCTCAGCTCAACGTAAGGGCAGAGGAGTTCAGACCAAACCCACAAGTTCCTTCGTACGTGCCATGGCAAAACACCCTCAGCAGACAACACGCTGAAGAAAGTAACCAGCCAGACATGGCACGTGCCCCCGCTCTCGGAAGCAACGCACCACCTGGCTACAGCCCACACACAGGACTGATGTATCCTCCAACATTCGGTGGAAGAAGGTTGGACATGGCAGCCAGAGGCGTGCAAAAATTATCCAACAAACCAGGGAGGGAGTACTTATTGTGGAAGTACATCTTCAAGCGCGCCATCCTCGATGAAAGGGTTGGGCCAGACGAGGAGCTCGTGCAGTTGACAGCCTGGCTAGGACCAGAATCCGCAAACGTAGTGAAGGACATCTTCGCATCCCATCTGGGTAACCCAGACATCAGCCTTAAGAAAGCTTGGCTTGCACTCGATAAGGACTACGGTGCACCTACAGTGACAGAGTCCTCGCTCCTGGAGCACGTTCTTGAATTCCCTAGAATGAGAATCAACGAACCTTGCCAGCTGAAGAAATTCTTGTCCCTCCTTACACAGCTTCAGACGGCACAACAGGATCCTACCTTGCCGGGACTAGCCTGCCTTGACCAGTTCAGGTCGCAAAACCCTATTATCCAAAAACTACCATGGCAGCTATGTGAAAAATGGATCGAGGTCTCTGTTGATTATAGGAAAAAGAATCAAAATGGAGTTCCCCCCTTTGCTGTCCTTGCAGAATTTGTCAATGACCAGGCAGAACTGTACAATGATCCCCAATACCTCTCCATCAGAGAAACACATTTTCCACCGACCAGGCGGAGCAGTCAAAATTCTGATGCAGCCAAGGGTCCCGTCCAAAATGCACGGGGTAAAACCCCTGTTTCTGTGTATAAAACAGAGATCACGGCCCGGCCAAAGAAGACTTCAGACGTGCAAATGCCGAGGAGCATTCATTCCAAACCCTGCCTATCAGAAAAAGGCCTGACTTGTCCAATTCATAAATCTTCACACTCTCTAAACAATTGCAGAGAATTTGGGAGAAAGTCCCTGGATGATTGAAAGACCCTGCTCAAGGAGCATAGAATATGCTACAAGTGCTGTGACACTATGGATCACATGGCCAAAGATTGCGCAGTTAGGGTGAAATGCCACCTGTGTAACAGTGACAAGCACGCAACAGCCTTACATCTAGACTCTAAGAAGCCCTCTGAGAAGCCACAACAACCTCCCTCAACTCCTCCCAAGACGACAGAGCCTCAACGTGGTTCCACAGAGCACCCAGAACCGTTCGGGGTGTACTACACAGATATATGTGGTGACTCACCGCGCCCTCCTTCATGCTCCCCCGTCTGTCTAGCAAAAGTCTACCCCGACGGGCAACAAGAAAAGGCTGTAAAGATGTACGTCATACTAGATGCACACAACAAGGTTACAATAGCTAAGCCTGCCTTTTTCGACCTCTTTGACCTCCCGAGTGAACTAAAGCATTTCGCTATCAATACGTGCACAGTAGCAATGAGTTTCCAGCTCCTGCTGTTCCTGAATCTCCAGCTCCTGCTGTTCCTGAGTTTCCTGTGGTTCCAGATTCTTTGGTTCCTGAGTTTCCTGTGGTTCCAGCTTCTTCTGTTCCTGAGCATCCTGTGAATCGAGGTTCCTTTGTTCCTGAGAAATTTTGGGTTCCAGTTTTTCTGTTCCACATTTGGTTCCAGTTTCTCCTACAGGAAGAAGACCTTGTCTTGCTGAGAGACAAGTACGCATACCAGAACTATTGGCCCATGGGACTTGTGCACCGGGCCCCACCCAGTTCTGATGGACTGGTTCGCCAAGTTGAAGTCCAGATCGTGAAGCCACATGAGTCAGATTGTGACTCAAAGACTCTTGCACCAGACTGATCACCGATTTGGTCCTGTTGCTGAAGGAGATCGATCTGGAAGTTTGAACCTCAAACTATGTATTTATGTTTCCTCATGATTGCATTGTTTGATGTGCCACCTTGTTTATTTATGTTATAATTGTGCATGTTTTATATTTACCCTATAGTTATGCATGTTTTGATACCATGTTTTTACCTATTTTAGTCACTAGTTAGTTAGCAATGAGAATTGCATACTTCAATGCTACTTTTTTTGCTTATTTTAGTTAGTTAGTAGTGGAAATTATATTTCCAAGCGGGGAGTGTAACCCTGACTAGAGCATATAGATCTGTATGTTAGAATGTTTGGCATTTATTGGGTTAAGCGCTGTCTCCTTAAGAGAATGCTTATGGGTAATGTAGTTTAGCTAGTCAGTTAATCCCATGTTGATAGATCAGTAGGCGGAGCTACTAAAGTTCATCACAGGATATCCTGGCTACGTGCCAGTATGGAATGCCTTTGTCTGAGATAAGCATGGGACCACCGCAGGACACACATGGTCCCATTCCATGCTAGAAGTTGATATGAAGGAATTATTAATTTTTTACCTATAAGGATGAACAGATGTGCAATATCCAGATGAAACTACCAAGAAACATGAGTTCAGCAGCATTCCTGAATAAATGTCTGTTTTACAATTATCTTTATTGAGTCATCTGTCTGACCTTGGATTAAAAAGCATCTTGATTCAGGTTTCAGAACAATATAAATGTGTATATATGTATATGTATGTGTATATATATATATATATATATATATATATATATATATATATATATATATATATATATATATATATATATATATATATATATATATATATATATAT
>NW_015388751.1:201823-221430 GCF_001527695.2 Protobothrops mucrosquamatus
CTTTGTTAGCAATCCAAATTTTGAAAAACACATATGATGTCGCAGTTAAGCGACTGCTGCCTGTGGATGGCTCTGGATTGAGCTGATGCAGGCAAAAGATTTCTCTCTCCCATATTTGGGCCGACAGGGTGTTCGGAAAAAAAAAAAAAAAAAGCATTCATCCTCTTCCCCTGTCTCTTGTAACTAACAAAGTGAGAAAGAGCCTGTGGCCTAGGGGCTAACACTTCTGTTTAACATGCAGACAGCCCAGGTTCGAATCTCAGAAGGGTATGTCTGGCTGATGAAACCAAATAAGGTTAGAAATAGCTATCCCAGTACTCCCTTAATTCTTTGTTAGCAATCCAAATTTTGAAAAACATACATATATATATATATATATATATATATATTCAGCTACACAAATAAAACATGACTCTTGGGTGTGTCCATATTTTCAAAAAAGCAATAAGCAGTTGATCACCAAGATAATAAAACATATAAAAAGAAGAGAAAAGAAGGCGAAAGGGGAGGACACGGAGACAACCGGACCGCGCCGAGAGAGGGAGAGCAATCCCATGTCGGCAGATGTAGTGGGAGAGCGTGGTACCAGGAATAGGGCAGGCCCATCGGAACAAGGGAGAGACTGCCCTCCGGGAGATGAGAGCGGAGGACCCGGACGCAATGGGCGGAGAACCAAGCAGCAGCGAACCGTACGGCAACAGACCTCTACATGTACGATCGAAGGAAATCACCCCCAAGAATACAGGGGGGGGGGGAGATGACGAACCTCGCAGGATAAGGATTGAGACGACGGGCGAGGGGGGAGCGGGGGGGGCGTGGATGACATGAAGTGAGGAAGATTGCCTGGATTGTGGCCGCGAGGAGTGGTGGGGGGGGGGAGATCGAACTGCGGTTTGACTGAGCTAGTTGGAGGAGCTAGGAGAAAATGTAAGGGAGGTGAAGAGATTCTGCCCAACCCCAGGATCGGGGGGATTGAGCACGATGGGGCGCAGAATAAGAATGGGAAGGGACTACACTTTGGCGTAGGAAATACACTGAGATCACGGCGCGCCCTGCTGGGACCCGTGACACGCGCTAGGAGCCGGATGCAGATGATTAGCGGCTGCCAGGGCTTTTTTTCAGCCGGAACGCGGCGGAACCGCGTTCCGGCACCTTTTTCCGGGCCGGCCGCACCGGAAATAGCCCCTCCCAAATTTTACTTGCATTCCTGTTCTCTAAAGGGGCGGTCCTAGGGTTTGATGAGGGCGTGGCCAGGTTTGAGTTCCGCCACCTTTTCTCCGAGAAAAAAAGCCCTGGCGGCTGCATATAAGCGACTCCCAACAATGGCTTGCACACCCTGATGATGTCAAGAGCTCTTGATGAAAGCTTGGTTTAGTAAATAAATTTTTATATGTTTTATTCTCTTGGTGATCAACTGCTTATTGCTTTTTGTATATTATATAAAATAATGGTAAAAAAGGATATATGCAGTGTTATCTTCGTTTTAGATATTAAAAGGGTTTTGCGGCTCCCAGTGTTTTGTTTTTGGTGGGAAATGGATCCAAGTGGCTCTTTGAGTGTTTTGGGTTGCCTACCCCTGAACTAGACCCAGGGGTAGTTTTTTCATCCATGCCATCACTATGCTGAACACCTAATTCTTACAGTGCTGTCTAATGTCTATGTATATTTAACTCATATAGTGTGGTTGTACAGGAGGTCCTCAACTTACGACCACCACTGAGCCCAACGTGTCTGTTTCTATGCGAGACATTTGCTAAGTGAGTTACCCCCCATTTTACGACCTGTCTTGCCACAGTTGTTAAGTGAATCACTGCAGTCGTTAAGTTAGTAACCCGGTTGTTAAGTGCGTCTGGCTTCCCCATTGACTTTGCTGTTCAGAAGGTCGTAAAAGGTGATCACATGATCCCGGGACACTGTGACCGTCGTAAATTTGAACCAGTTGCCAAGCAGTCTAAATTTTGATCACGTGACCCTGGGGATGCTGCAACGGTCGTAAGGGTGAAAAATGGTTGTAAGTCCCTTTCTTCAGTGCCGTTGTAACTTTGAACCATCACTAAATGAACTGTTGTAAGTCAAGGACTACCTGTAGTATTATTATTTATCCTTCTTATTATCATCCTTACTCCCCCCCTTTTATTCGTATGATGATGATGATGACTTTGTTGCTTTGCATGTACACTGAGTGCTTCTGTACAGGAAACAACTTCCTGGTGTGTCGAATCACACTTGGCCAAATAAAGTTTCATTCCATTCCATTCCATTCAAATCAATTGCTCTGTTCCTAATGTTAAGGCTGCAATACGTGATCCTGTGAACCCCCATTACACCCCCCCCCCAAATGCCTTTCTTTCAACCAGGCTCCATCATGCTGAAGCTTCATTTCAGGGCCAGCGCAGAAGAAAAGAGAGGCAGCTTAACAAGCAGAGAAACAAATGCTGTTTCCACTCGACTCCTGCCAAGCCTTTTCCATTCAACTCAGATCTTTTTTTCACTTCCATGCATTAAAAACATGATTTTTTTACAAAGTGCAGCGTTATCCTGCTGCCTTTCCTTTTTCTGATGGTGCGCTGAAAGCACACAGCTTGAATCCCTCTTTTGGAAGTGAAAAAAAAAAGCTCCTTTCTCTTAGGTGGGTTCTAATCAATTTTGGCAGGGAATGGGGAGAGGTCAAGACTTTAACTCCTTATCTGAAGGGTATGCCTCAGGGCTCATAGTCTCTTGTTTAACACCCACTTAAAACAGTAGGTGAGGCCCTTCACTGATGGGGTGTGTGTGTCCAATATTAACAGTGGATGGATGATGCTCAGTTGGACATCTCAACTCCATATCAACCACCCAAGGTTATCATAGTCATATCACAGTGTCTGGAGGCTGTGTAGATCTGAATGGGGATGAACAGACTTAAGCTGAACCCTGACAAGACAGGGGCCATGGGTTCTCAGTTCTTCCACTATCAAGATTTGCCGCCTGTAGTTCTCAATAAGATTATACTTTCCAAAACAAAACCATTGTGTAATTTGGAGATATTTCTGGACTCTCAGTTCCTGCTCAAAGAGTGTTTGTTTGTTTATATTTTGCATTTCTAAACTGTCATCTGTAGGAGATGAGCAGGCTGAGCCAGAGGGAGGGGTCAAAAGTGTCATGTCATGAATCCCTGTGAGTCCGCAAGAAGATCTAAGTCCAGCCCACTTTGAATGCTTTCTTAATTCCTATTTATTTCCCTTGACAGTCCAGGGTTGGGAGCCACACACACTGCGCAAACATCTTACTCTCTTGAAATCCCTTTCTCTCCAATTTCTCCATTCTGGGGTGGGAGGAGGGCAAGGCAAAAGAGAGGGTTTACAGAAATTGACTACCATGTGAAACAGCACTAACAGAGGACAAAACTCAGTTTGGTTCCATTTGATTTACGTTTACATTTAACTTAAATAAAATTTACTTAATATGTTTCTTGTTATATGAATAATTACTGATTAATGTATGTTTTTGAGGTCTCTGGGGTCCCCAAGGCTTAGTATGATCTGTATGAACCAGGTCATTGCCTTTCTGACTGCAATATGGAAAACAGAAATTAGAGCAGGCATGTCAAACTTGCGACATCACGTGACATCGCGTGACATATCACGACTTTTTCCCCATTGCTGTCAATGGGGTGGGCATGGTTTCGGCGTGACGCATCTGGCCCACGGGCCGGCAGTTTGACATGCCTGATTTAGAGGAACTTTGAAACTGGGGTGAATGATTCACCTCCACAGATGTTTTGATGACTACCTCATCCATCTGAGAGCAGCTGGCTTGGACTTGCTTGCTGATCCCAGCTCAATGAATGTGCTATTTGAGGGAAAAAAAATAATCTTTGAGCAGCTTCTCTTGCTTTCTTCATTAAGTGTGCAAGACAAATCACAAAAACAAGCATCCATTGTCTGCATTGGCCAATCATGAAGCTTTTATTCATTGCAATCTTTGTCTCTTTCTTCAAATGAACCAAAGTGGCCTTCTGCAAAGCCCAGCTGCCAAACTCAGCAGTATACCTGGACAGATCTTCAAATAACCAAAGTTTTTTTATATATATTTCTGCCTTCTTTCCAATAGCACAGTTGATTCTGGCTTGAACCCAGGATTCCATATCTGGTCTTTTTAATTCAGCCTTTCTTAATCCAGTGCCTTTCAAATAGATTGGACTTTAGCTCTTGTATTATGGGTCAGCTGGGAATCCTTGAAGTTGCAGTCCCAGCACATCTGGAGGACAACAGATTGGAAGAAGTGCTGGCATAGCTGAAGGCATGAACGTGTTTTGGCTCATGTTAATCATTTAAGCAGTTGTGAAAGTTTTAACAGCTACATTTTGAAAACAGATGATGTTTTGGCCAATAGTTTGGTATTAAAGATGAGTTTTCACTTATATGGGTTAGTATAGAAGATCTGGAGGAAGACAGATGAAGGAATGGTTGAATGGGCACATTTTTTATATAATTCTTTGCGTGTCCAACCACATTTGGCCAAATAAATAAAGTATAAATAAAGACAATTATTAGAGCTAGTGAAACTTCAAAGGGATGCTTGACTTCAGTGAAGTTTTGAATTGAGGCACCCCCTCATAGCTGCTTCATGAACTCATAGAGAACCTCCTACTTCTAAGAGTGTCAGGCCCAAACAATCAGATCCACACGTGAAGAGTTCAAGTCAACTATTTCATTGTATAGGTCAGGGGTAGGCAACCTTGGCTCTTTTATGACTCATGGACTTCAACTCCCAGAATTCCTGAGCCAGCATGGGAGTGCTGGGAGTTGAAGTCTACGAGTCATAAAAGAGCCAAGGTTGCCTACCCCTGGTATAGGTAGTCCTCAACTTACAAGTTTATTTAGTGACCATTCTGAGGCAGGACATAAAACAGGACATAGGATATTAAACAGGACATAGGACATAAAACAGGACATAAAGAAGAGAAATACTGACATGAGTCTCATAGATAGTGAAATGCGTGTATTAGAAGGAGAAAAAAGGAAATGGAAAATGTCAAACCACAAGTTCATCTGTCGGTCGCACAAAGGTGTCAAGCTTGAAGCTCGTTACAGGTAACCACATATGTCTCTGTGTCTCATTTGTAGCTAACCACAAGTGCGCTGCAGGAAACTTAGAAGCTTTGGCAAGAAACCTGTAACCTCGAGAGAGGGGAGACAAGATATTTTAGCTACTTTAGCATAGCAACAGGGGGCTGTGTCAGGGGGCTGTAAGGGGGCTGTGATTCAAGTAACCAATCAATGCTAACAAGTTACATTTCCGTGTTTTGCTGTTTCTGAAGAGTATATATGAACTTGTTTTTTTATAAGAAGTTGTTCAGATGTGCTTACAAATATATTGCTCTGAACCTTGTGCAAATAAATCAACTTCTTTTGATTCCGTGGTCTGAGTCCTGTGGTTTTCTGCAACATTTTTTCTGGCGACCGCGGCAGGACTTGGAGCGATATTTCGCTGAGGACGGCACGGACCGACCGGTGCCCAGTCAGGGCCGTCACGCTGAACCTTCGGCCGGCACGGACGATTTTTCCAGAAGGAGGCAGACGGCACCGCAGGGGTATTTGGTGGACAATCGACCGATCCAAGAACCTGAACGGAATCAAAACAAGTCACGAAATAATGCCGGCTGGAAAAGAAAATACCTGCAGGCAAGTATTGAGGAAATTGTAGACCCACTCGTTTTGAGAGTGGAAGAGGGGGCCTGATCACCCCCCTGGGTCCAGGATCGGTGTATCCTAACGAGGCCCAAGAGTTGTGTGGGTAGTTAAGTCATTGCAGTTCCTGTTGGTGACCATTGGAACGTCTGGCATCATAGGTCAATGGCAGTGTCTTAGAAAATGGGTGGTGGAGGAAGTGTCCCTCGGACACCTCTTCAGTGTATGTTGAGGAACTTTAAGAACAGTTTTAGTGGAGATTATGGAGACCCTAAGGCCAATCAAGGTGACTTAAAAAGACTGTGAAAATGAGTGGCCAACATTTAATGTAGGCTGGAAGCCCGAAGGTAGTTTTAATCTAGACATCATTTCAAAAGTCCACCAAATTGTTACTGACCCAGATTATGGTCACCCAGATCAATACCAGTATATTGACCAGTGGCAAGTAGTAGTAAAACAGAATCCTGAATGGCTTCGCAAATGCCGAGTTGAACTCATGTGGGTCTGCATTGCCCGAATGAATATAAATCCCAGATCTCAGGTCAAGAAAAGTCAGACTGAAGCCAAACCTGTCTTGAAAATTGAACTCTATGAAGAAGATAATCCTCCTCCATATGCCCCTGTGTATCGTCCTATAGCCCAAGGCATGCAAGCAGCAGTCCCAATTCAACCGGCAAATGTTCATGATGGCAATAACCAAGTTCAAGGGACAGGAGCGCAAGGAATACAAGGGAAAGTGCCAAAAACAGATCAAGAAGTTAGGCCTAAGGGACCCCTTCAGTCCCCCTTTGCACCCACTTTTCCTTCTCCAGTTGCTGGCCGCACTAGAGCCCAACTCTTGGCCCCACTTCGCCAAATGGACCAAAGGGTCATGAATGCCCAGGGCCAGGCAGACATTCAGCCTCTGTTCCAATACATCCTGTTCACTACCACAGACATCTTAAACTGGAAGCAACATTATGGACCCCTGTCAGCCAAACCCCGAGAGGTTGTTGACCTGTTTGGAACCATTATCAAGACACACAATCCTACGTCGCAGGACCTAGAACAATTAATAAATACTCTCCTTAATGGTGAAGAGAGAGATAGGTTGAGTAATGCCATTAGTAATATCTTAAAACCTGCAGCCGGAGGAAACCTTCAGGCTGTATTAAACCAGCGGTTTCCAAGGCAGGACCCAAATTGGGATCCTTATCAAGATATGGCAATCCTCCAAAATTATCAGGGACTGATTCTTCAGGGCTTAGAACAGGCTGCCAAACCTCCAGTGAATATGTACAAGCCGTCTTTAGTAATACAAGAGACTGTTGAGAGTCCTGAAGCCTTTTTCCAAAGACTGATTGAGGCTTATAAGACATATACACCAATTGACCCCCTGAGCCCTGAAAATGCCTGTATGTTAGCTATGGCCTTTATATCACAAAGTGCTCCTGATATCAAAAAGAAACTTCAGAAGCAAGAGGGCACACTGGGCATGACTATGAGTCAATTGATGGAAATTGCACGTAAAGTCTATGTGAATAGAGAGAAGGTGGAAGAGAAGAAGGATGGTAAGATGCAACGTAAGGCTGAATTGCTGGCAGCTGCACTGTCAGGCAACTCCAGAACCATAGGAAGAAATCAGTGTGTTCTGTGTAAGGAAGGATATTGGCAACGAGACTGTCCTAAAAGGTTTGAACATGGAAGAATAGAACAGAGACGTGGACCACGTAGGGGAAGAGGAAGAGGCCGTGGGCATCTAACTCGAGAGGTCAAGATATATGACTTCCAGGGAGAGGGAAGTGGTAGAGGGTTGTGTCCATATGGATTCCAAGAAAGAGGTCGAGGCCACTTCCAAGAACAAGTAGAGGCCATAGGCTTGGCTGCAGCTGAACAATGGCCTGAGGACTGAAGGGGACTGGGTTTAAGTCAAGCCCCCCCCCCTGAACCCTTGGTCTGAATGAAGATAGGGGGCAATAATGTGACCTTTTTAGTAGATACGGGGGCATCTAGATCTGTAGTTACTAAGTTATTGGCTCCCTTCTCTACTGATGTTATAAATGTACAAGGAGTTGATGGCTCCGTCAATTGCCACCCTTTTCTAAAGCCCTTGAGATGTTCCCTAAATGGAAGGGATATTGAACATCAATTCCTATACATGCGAGAGTGTCCCATTCCTTTGTTGGGTCGAGACATATTATGCAAAATGGGGGCAACTTTGTCGTTTGAAGAAGACGAAATGGCGCTAGTAATGAAGCATCCTCCAGATGAGATGTGGCGAATAATGGTGGCCCAAGAGGTTCAAGTCCTCGATACTTGGCAGGAGTTTGATGTGCCCCGATTATGGGCAGAAGATAATCCGCCAGGATATGCAGCTCACCATTCACCACTAGTCATTCAAGTAAAGCCTCTGGCAGTGCCTATTCGTCTCTGGCAGAGGAATTACCCTTGTCCCATTGCACAAGCAATTCAAGACCATATTACCAAATACTTAAAGGCAGGCATTTTAACAACTATTCAATCTCCTTGGAAGACCCCCTGTCATAAGTACTAGTTTGAAAAATCATATAGGGGACTTGAGTCAAATAGGGGCTTCATGGGTAAGTCAAATGGTGGGAGAATTAAACAAGCAAATACAAGAAATCCAACAATATTGTGTGTCTCTCACTCCACCATTTTTGAGTAGCTTCAGTCATAATATTCAAGTGGGAGACAAAGTATGGGTAAAACACTGGAAAGGGGAAAACTTGAAATCTAGATGGAAGGGCCCGTATACTGTGGTCATGTGTTCTCCACTTGCAGTAAAGGTGTTAGAATCCAAGTCTTGGATTCACTGGACTCGAGTTAAGCCCGATGTCAACACTGCAAATACTGTATATTCTTGCTTTGACAATATGCAGAACTGTCTGGTATTTTTAGAGTTAATGCAGAGCAGAAGAGGGAGGAGGGAAAAGCCCAGGAAAGAGAGAGGAAGGGAACCTTTGACCTTCACACTAATTGGATAACGTAATATATGACAGCTAATTTAGGGAGGGAACATGCTGATAATTTAACTGCTCAGAGGAAGAGAATTTAGATCTTAGCATACCTTCGTTATGCCATGCTGACATTTTGTAACAATAAATGACTTTTAGAAAAATCAATGCCTGGAACTTCTTTGAAGTGTTTCATTAGCCGGAACCATAACATCATGCTAAGATCTCAAATCCTTTCCAAACGACCTGGGGTCCTGAACTCCGTCCACTGCCTCTAACCTTGAGAGGAGCTGGTAAAGATTCAGGGGAAGAAAATCATGAGAAAAGGGAGTTTGCTTGAAGACCCAGCAGCTACTGATAACCCAGAGTGGGAAGCAACAGACAGCATGCTGTGGGAAGATGAATTCTGGCAGACCTCCCAGCTGGGAGCAAAGACTTCAAAAGCAGATTGGTATGGAGCTAACGAATGGCCTGCTACTCAAACTTTGGGTGAGTCACTGGAAAGATTTCAAACCCCAGATGTGAAAAGCAGAAATCAATTCCTGCAGAGAGAACCCTACAGCCCCTCCCTCGTAGATCAGACCCTGGGTTCCCCAACCAGGGACTGCAGTCCTGAAGACAGAGGGAATCCCAGACTGAGGCCTCTGCAGCAATGGGCGGATTGGCACCCCCCACAGAAAGATGATCAGCAGCAACTGAGCTTGCCACAACTGAGGCCTTGCAACAGCTTGGGGTGGTGCAGAAACTAGGAGATCAGCAGCTGGTGGGAGACTGACCACAGCAGGGAGATTGGCCACAGCCCCTAAACGTGCAACCCCTGGTCATAAATCTGCAGCCAGGATGGGGCCAGCAGCAACAGCCTGTAATGGCACCACCTTTCAAAGCAACCTTCGATGGGGACCCAGAGAAGCTGATTTTTTTTCTCAACCAAGTGCGTTCTCACTTGAATCGCTGGGCCTATCTCTACCCGGAACCAGGTGCCATGGTCGATGTCATTGCGTCCAACCTAGAGGGAGAAGCATCTGAATGGCTGAACAATCTATATAGTGAGCAAGCCCCCGAACTGGGAGATCCCCACCTTTTCCTCCTAGGACTGAGAGAAAGATTTGAGGACCCATCCATAGGCCTCAAAGCAGCAGAACAAATCCACAAAATAAAACAAGCTGGCAGGCCTGCCCTGGAGTACGTGCGAGAGTTCCGCAAGACAGCAGGTCGAATAGAGGGGTGGCCTGAGCAGTCCCTAATCCATCACTTCATTGAGGGATTAGACCAGCGGTTCTCAACCTGTGGGTTGCGACCCTTTTGGGGGTTGAACGACCCTTTCACAGGGGTCGCCTAAGACCATCGGAAAACACATATTTCCGATGGTCTTAGGAACCGAGACCCCGCTCCGCATCCATCTCCGCATGGCCGCCTCCGCCATTTGCAGAGAGAGAGACAGAGAGGCACTTTCGCTTCCCTTCTCTCTCTCTCTCAGGCGGACTTACCTCCTGCAGGGCTCCTGATTGGCCCTGCGCCCGGGTGCCCCACCCCCTGGGAGAAGTGCGGCCAGGGCCTCGTGGCCTTGGAGCCGCCCGGGGAAGCCCCGGGATCCCTGCTGGGAGCGGCCCGCTGGAGGCTCCGCTGAACCGGACAGCCCTCCCGCAAGCCGCGGCCCAAGGGAGACCAGCCCCTGCGATCCCCAGCCAGCCCGACCATTGGACCCGCTGGCCAGGAAGGCGCACCGGAGTCCAGGCTGCCGGGAAGGAAGAAGGAGATTCAGCAAAGGTAGGAGAGGAGAGCTGCCTCCTGGGGCCCAGCGCTGGCGGCGGCTTCCTTGCCATCCTCTTCCTCCTCCCCTTCTTCCTCCTGTTGCCCCCAAGGCGGCTCGGGCGGGCGCCGGGGCAAGAGGGCTGCCTGGGGGGAGCAGCCGGGCTGGTGGAGGGACTAGCGGGCCGCGTGGCCCCAGCCCCCACCGCGGCTCCATCAAATGGGCGGAGGGCGAGGTCAGGCAGCGCGGAGTCACGGCTGGGACGGCAGCAGCGGTTTTCTCGCCCTTCCCTCCTACCTCCTGCTGCCCCCAAAGTGGCTCGGGCAGGCGCCGGGGCAAAAGGGGTGCCTGGGGGGGAGCAGCCAAGCTGGCAGAGGGGCTAGCGAGCCACGCGGCCCCAGCCCCCACCGTGGCTTCATCGAATGGGCGGAGGGCGAGGCCAGGCAGCGCGGAGTCGCGGCTGGGACGGCAGCAGCGGTTTTCTCACCCTTCTCCTCTCCTTCCTCCTGCTGCCTCCAGCTCGGGCGGGCGCCGGGAGGAAGAGGGGTGCCTGGGGGGAAGCAGCCGAGTTGGCGGAGGGGCTGGCAAGCCGCGCAGCACCAGCCCCTACCGTGGCTTAATCGGATGGGCAGAGGGCGAGGCCGGGCAGCGCGGAGTCGCGGCTGGGACGGTGGCAGCGGTTTTCTCGCCCTTCTCCTCTCCTTCCTCCTGCTGCCTCCAAGGCAGCTCGGGCGGGCGCCGGGAGGAAGAGGGGTGCCTGGGGGGAGTAGCCGAGCTGGCGAAGGGGCTGGCAGGCCGCGCAGCACCAGCCCCCACCGCGGCTTAATCGGATGGACGGAGGACGAGGCCGGGCAGTGCGGAGTCATGGCTGAAACAGCGGCAGCGGTTTTCTCGCCCTTCTCTCCTTCCTCCTGCTGCTCGGGCGGGCGCCGGGAGAAAGAGGGGTACCTGGGGGGGAGCAGCCAAGCTGGCGGAGGTGCTGGCAGGCCGCGCAGCACCAGCCCCCACCAAGGCTCCATCGATGGACGGAGGACGAGGCCGGGCAGCGCAGAGTCCCGGCGGGGGCGTCGGCCGTCCCAGCGGGGACCCCTGACGATGCAGCAGTGACTGCCAGAGCCGCTGCCTCCTGTCCTGCTCCCCGTCCCCGCCCGTTTGGCTGAGGATGCAGCAGAGGCTGGGCCGGGGGCGCCGGGAACCCCCAACGATGCTGCCATAAGAGAGAGAGGAAAGAGAGAGAAACAGAGAAAAAGAGAGAGGAAAGAGAGAAAGAGAAAGAGAAAGAAAAAGAGAGAAAGAAAAAGAGAGGAAAGAGAGAAACGGGGAAGAGGAAAGAGAAAAAGAGGAAAGAGGGATAGAGAGAAGAGAGAGAGGAAAGAGAGAAAGAAGAGAGAGAGGAAAGAGAAAGAGAGAAAGGAAAGAGAGAAAGAGGAAAAAGAAAGGAAAGAGTGAAACAGAAAAAGAGAGGAAAGAGAGAAAGAGGGCGAAAAGAGAGAGAGAAGAGAGAGAGGAAAGAGAAAGAGAAAGAGAAAAAGAGAGGAAAGAGAGAAAGAGAGAGAGAGAGGAAAGAGAAACGGGGAGAGGAAAGAGAAAAAGAGGAAAGAGGGAAAGAGAGAGGAAAGAGGGACAGAGAGAGGAAAGAGAGGGAGAGGAAAGAGAGGGAGAGAGGAAAGCATAATCACTATGCTTTATGTTCAATTTGTAAAAATGAAAATACATCCTGCATATCAGATATTTACATTGCGATTCATAACGTAGCAAAATTACAGTTATGAAATAGCAATGAAAATAATTTTATGGTTGGGGGTCACCACAACATGGTGGCCACGCCCACTTGGTGGCCACACCCACTTGGTGGCCACACGCACTTGGCCACGCCCCTGGCACCCGGCGATGTATAAGTGGTTGGGGGTCACCACAACATGGGGAACTGTATTATGGGGTCGCGGCATTAGAAAGGTTGAGAACCACTGGATAAGACGATCACCTCTCTCAGGCCTGCATCTATCGAGAAGTACCTGATCGGCTACAGGAGTGGTACCAGACAGCAGTGAAGCTAGACGTTAAGCTCTCTCGCTATAAGAAGCCTCCCCCACACGAACCCGAGCAGCAACCAGAGCTACCCGGACAGCAATCACCCCCATGAAAGCCTTCGACTACTGCAATGGCTGAGAGACCCAGGCCACCTACATGCCCATCATTTAAGTGTTTTCGGTGTGGACAAGAAGGACATCGAGCGGTCACCTGTCCAGTCCCCTACCCCCAACTGCAGAGCAGACCAGAACCAGCAATGAGAAAGAAACCTGCTCAGCGGCTAACGAGAGAAAAATCCAACCGGCTCATGCAGGAACCTGTTGCTCGGATTATACCCCCCACACAGGAGAACGCCGAGACTTCGGGTGGACCCGCCCCTGCTCTACCCTCCTTTGACAGTGACAATGAAGGAGAGAATGACCCGATGGTGAGTCGACAAATCCTGCCTTTTTCACTGGCCGCCAAACTTATAATCCCTAAGTCTGGGGCACAAATGGACTTAAACGTGCTAATTGATTCTGGATGCACCCGCTGCATTATTAGTCTGCCGTTTGCCATGAAAATGGGCATACGGGCAAAACAGCTTTCTAAACCGGTGAGGTTTGAGCAAGCCGATGGCTCCCTGATGGGAGGGACTCTTGTCACACAATTAACCGAACCCTTACGCCTAGAAATAGGTGCACACTGGGAGTTTATTCGTTTCCTAGTGGCTCCAAAAATGACTGAGGCGGTGATCCTAGGGCTAGCCTGGTTAGACAAATAGAAGCCATTTATCTGGTGGGAGAAAGGAATGAGAACTGTGAGACTACCTATAGGGCCTAATCCCCCCATTGATTCAACAGATGTTGCAGGGCATCTTAGGCCACCCAATGAGCGAGCGCACATGGCCGCCTCACCGCCTCCAGGCGAACCAGTCATCCCCAATGAATACCGGGACCTGGCGGAGGCATTTAGTGAAAAAGAATGTGATGCCCTACCCCCTCACAGACCCAATGACTGCTCCATCAAACTGGTGCCAGGAGCCAAACTCCCACGACTGAGAATGTATGCTATGTCCCCCCTCGAAATGGAGGAGATGCAGCGATACGTGAACAAAAACCTAGCGAGGGGGTTTATCGAACGGGCCAAATCTACCGTGGGAGCCCCTGTGTTGTTCAAGGAGAAAAAAGATGGGTCTCTTCGTCTCTGCGTAGACTATAAGGGTCTCAATGCTGTGAGTGTGGAAAATAAATACCCCCTCCCCCTCCTAAAGGATTTATTAACCCATCTGGCTAAGGGGAGTGTCTTCACTAAATTAGACCTGAGAGAGGCATACTACCGGGTGAGAATAAAAGAGGGAGACGAGTGGAAAACTGCCTTCAACTGTCCTATGGGGAGCTATCAGTTTAAAGTCATGCCATTTGGACTACAGGGGGCCCCAGCCGTATTTATGCAGTTGATTAATGAGGTCCTACATGATCACTTGTACAAAGGGGTTTTGGTGTATCTTGATGATATCCTGATATACAGCACAAATATGACTGATCACATAAAGCTGGTGAGAGAAGTGTTAAAGAAACTATTGGATGCCAAGCTTTATGCCAAATTGTCGAAATGTGAATTTCACCAGACCCGGTTAGACTATCTTGGCTACAGAATTTCCAATGAGGGTATTGAAATGGATCCAGCCAAGGTGAAAGCTATAATCGAATGGCAGCCCCCAAAGATTCGCAAACAGCTCCAGAGCTTTCTGGGTATTGCCAACTTTTATCGTCAATTCATCCCCTCTTTTGCCGAGATTGCCCTACCCCTTACAGAACTACTCAAAACAGGCAAAGGAGGAGGAAAGCCATGACCGGGCCAGCCACTAGCATGGACGATGGGCTATCAAACAGCTTTTGAGAATTTAAAGAGACTATTTGCTGCTGAAACGGTCCTAAAGCACCCCTGCCCAGGGGAACCCTTTGTGATTCAAGCCGACGCCAGCGATGTGGCAGTTGGAGCTGTGTTACTGCAAAAGAACAAAAGTGGGATCCTGCAACCCTGCGCCTACACCTCTAAGAAATTTACTGAGAGCGAGTGGAGATGGGCAATCTGGGAGAAAGAGGCCTTCGCCATTAGATGGGCATTATTAAACTGGCGACACTATCTAGAAGGGAGCAAAGTGCCATTTGAGGTATGGACAGATCACAAAAATCTAGAAGCACTTGAAAACTCCCCGCAAATTGTCCCCAAAGCAAGTGCGATGGGCACAGTACTTTAACCATTTCAACTTCATACCAGGAGGAAAAAACTTCCTAGCTGATGCGCTATCCCGGTTACCCCAATACAAAAGCGAACGGGAGGAGGTAGGCAATTATTCCCAATCCACAAACTGCCACTCAACTTACAACTCGCAGGGTCCCCAATCCTGATGACCCTGGAGTAAAAAAAATAAAAAGAGAGCTCCTCACCGACCAATGGTTCAAAGATAATCACACCTCCCTAACGTGCAGGGATGGCTTGGCATACAAAGGGGGGAAACTATATTTGCCAGAAGCCCTCCGTCTTAATGCTCTCAAACACAGCCATGATGTAAAACAGGCTGGACACTTTGGATATTTGAAAACCCTACACCTCACCCGCCGACAATTTTGGTGGCCGGGGCTGAAAAGGGATGTGGAAAACTATGTAAAAAGTTGTACTGTATGTGCCACAATGAAAAGAATCCCAGGGAAAACCCCTGGGTTACTGCAACCCGTGGCAGACCCTTCTCAACCATGGGAAGAAATAGCTATGGACTTTATAGTAGACCTACCTGAAAGTAGAGGAAATACTGTCATCTGGACTGTAATAGACCTGTTTTCGAAGCAGGCTCATTTCATCGCCTGCAAAGGACTCCCATCTGCTGAACGACTGATCAAATTGTTCCTGAAACATATCTACTGGCTGCATGGCGCCCCTAAGCGAATAATTTCGGACAGGGGGGTGCAGTTCACAGTGAAGTTTTGGAGAAGTTTCCTTACATTAATTGGATCATCTCAAGGTTTATCATCTGCTTTTCATCCGGCCACCAATGGAGCTGCAGAAGCCGCTAACAAAATGGTGGAGCAATATCTTAGATGCTATGTTTCTTACCAACAGACGAACTGGACTGACCACCTCCCCTTTGCGGAGGTGGCGTACAATAATTCTGTGCACAGCAGCACCGGCTACATGCCTTTCAGAGTGGCCACAGGAAAAGAGTTCAGCCCAATACCTGAATATCCTCAGTTGCCCTCCGCTTCCCAGACACTTGACCAGTGGGTGAGGGGGTGGGATGAAGTTTGGAGAAACACAAAAACTGCTTTAAAAAAGACTTTTGAAACCTATAAAAAGCAGGCAGATAAAAAGAGGGCTCCCCAAAGAACATTCCAAGTTGGGGAAAAGATTTTTTTGTCAACTAAATATCTACGCCTCAAATTGCCCAGCAAGAAATTGGGACCAAAAGTCTTGGGGCCTTTCCCCATAGTAAGGATCATCAATCCGGTCACCGTAGAACTAAAACTCCCTAGACTTTTAGGGAGAATTCACCCAGTCTTCCATTGCAGCTTGTTGAAACCTTATCGGGGCTCCACTTTAAGACCTCCCCCGAAGAAGGCACCTGGGCCCCTCGTAGTTGCGGGACAGACCCACTATGAAGTGAAACGTATTCTTGACTCTAGAATCGTTAAAGGGAAATTGCAGTACCTAGTACAATGGAAGGGATACCCGTTGTCTGAAGCCACCTGGGTGAAATCCAGTGAAGTGAAAGCTGACAGATTGGTCAAAAGGTTTCATGTGAAACATCCCAACAAACCGAAAACTAGTCATTAACCTATGCTTTTGTTTACATTACAGGATCTGTCCTTCTTGTAAGGGGGGGTGGATGTCAATGCTGCAAATACTGTATATTCTTGCTTTGACAATATGCAGAACTGTCTGGTATTTTTAGAGTTAATGCAGAGCAGAAGAGGGAGGAGGGAAAAGCCCGGGAAAGAGAGAGGAAGGGAACCTTTGACCTTCACACTAATTGGATAACGTGATATATGACAGCTGATTTAGGGAGGGAACATGCTGATAATTTAACTGCTCATAGGAAGAGAATTTAGATCTTAGCATACCTTCGTTATGCCGTGCTGACATTTTGTAACAATATATGACTTTTAGGAAAATCAGTGCCTGGAAGTTCTTTGAAGTGTTTCATTAGCCGGAACCATAACACCCGCAGCTGATGAATATTGGGAGGCAGAGCAGGACGAGGCCCGTCCTTTAGTGGTATGGTTTAAGAAGCACCCCTTATAACTGCCCTACCGGCAACGGGCAGGCAACATACGGGGCAGAAGAGGCCTTACTGGTGTCACCCCGGAAGCTGACCCTGTACGTACGGCTGAAGACAAGAACAAGGAAAATAGTTGTTAATGTGTTAGGAGTGGAGTGTGTGGTGTAGGTTGGATCTTCTTTCAAGGAATGGTAGTCCGACAATACATAGCCATAGGTGCAGTGAGTCTGGCCTTAGTGGGTCTGATCACCCTGGTTGCGACCTGCTGTATTGGACACCTTTTCTTCTGGAATTGCCCCAATCCCAAAGAAACAGGTGTTGCACCTAAAAGCACTGACTGTGACCAAGGACAGTGTGTATCTCCTGGAGACACTTATGTTTGAAGAACCCTGGGAGTGAGTCCTCTGTAGTATAGTAGGAGTCTTGGGAGTGTGGGCATTATATTTAGCAAATAAGACTCGGCTGTGTGGCTCACCCAAGACTGACCCTGTCCTTTCCCAAATCACACCTAACCCCATCCATCTCCCTGATGTGGTAATTTCATAATTGTAATTGTACCCCTTGTTGTGACTGTGAGTGTGAAACTGAGTGGGACATTAGACTTATAGGATAGAAAAGGAAAGGCAGTTGACATTGACTCATTTTAGATTGCCAATCATGAATCTTCTATTGCTTTGGTTACTGTTTGCAAGTGATAAGGCCCTGGATGGTAGTCCCAAATGTTGTGAGAATGGCCAATTAACTCCTCCCATGCTTGAAGAAGGCTCCGGGGACATTGGGGATTTCAAAGAGCGAGGCAAGATCAGGGCCCAGGGTTTGGGGTCCTTGGAGACACTAGATGAAGGACTGGAGCAAGTCCACTCCCACCATCGCTGTCTTATTTCCCGGTGGGGACGCCCCAAGCCAACCCTACCTCCTACGCCTAAGCGTGTTACCCCTAAGCTAAAATGTGGGTTGGGTCAAAGAAAGGACATCATCAAGACAGAAGGAGGGCCTCTGCGACAATTAAGAGAAGGGAAATATATACTGAAAATACTGGAACTAGGTCAGGCTTTGATTAACCAATCTAACCCTACATTAGGCCAAAGATGCTGGTTGTGTTTGTCTGCATCCCCATTAGCCTATCATGCAGTCCCAGTTTCACCAGACCTTTGGGCAAAGACCAGTGCCACCCTAGCTTTTGACAGGGGTGGCAGGTGGGGAATCATCACAAGAGAGGCACAATTACATGGTGATTTCTATAGTACATTAGAAAAGTTCGGGGTTAGCCATCTTCCCATCGTTGGCCCCGTGGCTGTTGGTGTGGACCTCCTAGGGCCGCCCTCCTTATGCGTCAAAAGGAGTCAGGAACCTTGGAAGGGCACTTCAGTGGGATCAGAGACAGGAAAGTACTGGCAAAAGTGTCAAGTAGAATTAACCATGAGCCCTTGACGTAGACTTATGGACGTGCAACTAAGTCACAGCATTTCTCCTTCTGCACACCACCTCTTCCAAAAGAAGGTCACCTTCTCAACTCCACCACAAATGAGCTTTACAAAATGGGAAGGAAATTCTATTTTGATAAAGTGCCCAAGCCAATTTGAACCACCCCGATTCCCACTTTGGCTCTATATCAAGCCCATGAAGGGATTCTGTATTCCATTTCCCTTTGGAAATGAAAGCTCCCGTTATCTCCTTGAAGGCCCCTATATCAGGGATGAACAAAGAAACCCTCGTCAAAAATCTCCACTACAGCCGTTAACTGGCATGTTTATGGCTGGCACCTTGGGGGTCTGGAGTAATGAGAATGGTCATCGATTTCATGCCTTTTCCATGAACATGGCAGTGTGCTTAGAAGAGAATGGGGTATTTTTCTTATGTGGGGAAAAGGCATATGTATGTTTGCCTACCAACTGGACTGGAACGTGTACTCTGGTACACCTCTTCCCAAGGATGGGTGTTGTTAATGGGGAACAAGCCCTCCCTGTTCCTCTCATGGGACATATAAGAGTTCCCCTAGTTATTAGCCATCCTAGGGATGGGCACTGCAGTTGGAACAGGTGTAGGTAGTTTAGCCCATTCTGTAATACAGTTTCAGCAACTTTCTGAAGAATTTCAACAAAGCCTAAGCCAGATTGCTGGGACTCTGGTAGAAGTCCAAGATCAGATAAACTCTTTGGCAGCAGTAGTCTTACAAAACCGGTGTGCTCTAGACCTCTTGACAGCTGAGAAAGGAGGTTTGTGTCTGTTCTTGGGAGAAGAGTGTTGCTTTTACATGAATAAATCAGGAGTAGTCAGAGAAGTGGCAAAGGACTTGCAAGATAGAGCATCCAGAATTAGACAAGGAATGCAAGCAACTGACTCATGGTTCTCGTGGCTACCAGGCACTGCCTGGGTCAAACAGATGCTGTTTGTTTTATTATGTGGAATAGCAGGACTAGCTTTCATCCCCTGTGTTACTCAGACAATTAGTTATGAGGTCAGTGAAATAAATCAGGGTTGAAAAGGAATTAGTTGTGATAGAAGGATCCTTGGAAAGTAGGTTCACCTCAGACCCACGAAGGGAAAGTGAGGATCCAGACAGTGGAGTGTATGTATGGCTTACACCCTGGGGAGTGGAGGATGTGCCTGAGGAAGATGATTTCTGAGAATCACTTTATGGATTTTTCACTCTTTCTTATTATTGCTATCTGCCTCTAGCTTGAACTGGCAGCAGGAAACAGAAAGATGTGTGCCAGTCTAAAGTGTTAATCATGCCATATGTTTTGAAAATTGGTTTTGCTTAATGGAATCTCCGCTTTGTTTAAAGATCTTCAACAGTCTATAAGGATATAGAGAAGAGGCAATGATGGACTCAGCTGTGACTTTTGGGATGCAATTTTAATACTTATAGAAATGGAAAATTATGGTATTGCACCTCAGGGGAAGCAGTGGGGGGATATTATTGCTCTTTCTGGAAGGAA
>NW_015388751.1:223124-226447 GCF_001527695.2 Protobothrops mucrosquamatus
CCTGTTACTCCTGCCGCTAAAGCAGCCCTGAGCTGTTATATACATCTTCAGAGTATCAACCACTGTGACTGGTTAAGTTCGTGCCTGAAAGTCCTGCTTCAACAAGAAGAGCCTGCCACCCATTAATGCTGCGTGAGTTCCGGTTGTAAGACATCTCATCGATCTCTAAAGAACATTGCTGCAAGGCTGGACAAGGGGGAACGTGGCCGGGAGGGCCTGGGCATTGGCGGCCTCTGAGGAGGTAGCGCTACATATGCATAATTTATGCTAAGCTATCTTCGCTTGCTGGGAAAAAGCAACTGCTCAAGAAGAAACTTTAAAAGTGAGACTCAAATGTTACCTGAAATAGAGTCTCAAAGGGGGGAATAAGGCAGGACATAAAACAGGACATAGGACATTAAACAGGACATAGGACATAAAACAGGACATAAAGAAGAGAAATACTGACATGAGTCTCATAGATAGTGAAATGCGTGTATTAGTTAGAAGGAGAAAAAAGGAAATGGAAAATGTCAAACCACAAGTTCATCTGTCAGTTGCACAAAGGTGTCAAGCTTGAAGCTCTGTTACAGGTAACCACATATGTCTCTGTGTCTCATTTGTAGCTAACCACAAGTGTGCTGCAGGAAACTTAGAAGCTTTGGCAAGAAACCTGTAACCTCAAGAGAGGGGAGACAAGATATTTTAGCTACTTTAGCATAGCAACAGGGGGCTGTGTCAGGGGGCTGTAAGGGGGCTGTGATTCAAGTAACCAATCAATGCTAACAAGTTACATTTCCGTGTTTTGCTGTTTCTGAAGAGTATATATGAACTTGTTTTTTTATAAGAAGTTGTTCAGATGTGCTTACAAATATATTGCTCTGAACCTTGCACAAATAAATCAACTTCTTTTGATTCCGTGGTCTGAGTCCTGTGGTTTTCTGCAACAATTCGAAGTTACAACGGCACTGAAAAAATGGCACTGACTTATGATCATTTTTCACGCTTATGACCGTTGCAGCATTCCTCATGGTCACATTTGGACGTTTGACAACTGACTCACATTTATGATGGCTGTAGTGTCCCGGAGTCATGTGAGCCTCTTTTGCAACCTCCTGACAAGCAAAGTCAATGGGGAAAGCAGATTCACTTAATAATTGTGTTACTCATTTAAGAACTGCAGTGGTTCACTTAACAACTGTGGCGAGCAAAGGCGTAAAATGGGGCAAAACTCACTTAACAAATTTCTCACTTAAAAACATGTTTGGAGTTGTGGTCGTAAGTTGAAGACTACCTATATTCTATCTAGAATACAAAAATCTCCCCAGACTGCTTGCCATCTCTTGGGAACAAACAAACAGATAAGGTTCCACAGAATTTGGCCTCTTGTGGATGCTCAGCGCCTCAGGCCTAATTTTTCACTTGATCCCCCATCTTGCCTGACTGGCAATTCCCAACCAGGAGTGAAGCAAAGCAAACACGTTATTTTACCTCATTCTGTATTGACAACTCTACAGAATGTGCTATATAGGGAAAGGCCAAAAGGACCTGTCTGTCAAGGCTTTGCCTTTAATTTTGGAACTTAACAGATTTCTGAAATGTTGGGGAAGCCTTCCCATAAATCGAAACCTGTTTGAAAGTACAAGTGGTGACTGTGCATAGAAACGGAAGGAGAGAGAGTATAGATGATAATTTATTTCCTCATAAGAATTATTTGTTCATCGCATTTTGGAACCGCCCATCTCCCTCAGAGAGTATTGTACACTCTGGGCGGTATACAATGAAATATTAAAAAAATAAAAACAGTATATGAAAGTTAAGATAACGAGGCCAGGATGAGAAAGACCTTTTACTAAAAAGTAAAAGGTGAAAGGAAGGCTTCAGGACACTAATCAGGTCCCATGGTTGCGTGCTTCTCTACGCTCCCCAAGAAAGGCCTCAGAGCCACCTTTTTACAACTTTCTGGAAGTCAGGAGAGTGGGGGCCCTGCCTCTCTTCTGGGGGGAAATGTTCCATGGGGCAGGGGCAATGGCAATGAAAGCTCTCTTCCTGGACCCCAAAAGTGGGAACTCTTTATCTGATGGGATTCACAAGTGTCACAATGTACCTTCCCTGCCAGACCAGATGAGATATGGGGATGAAAATAGTTCCATAGGTCAGAGCTTTTCAACTGGTGGTACGCGTACCACTTGTGCTACTTTGCCACATGGCCGGTGGTACATGATTGCTAGCCAAGTGTAGCAGGGGAGGGGAGTGAGCCAAAGTGAGCCAAGCCTGAGGGAGAGGCAGCTGCAGCTGCAGAACTGTCTGGGCTTGGCAGAAGCCCCAGGAGCCGGCAGGGCTCCAGCTGATTGGCTCCAGCTGATTGGCGCTTCTGGAAGCAGCTTGGAGCTGGAGGTGAACTGAAGAAAAAAAAGGGGGGGGAGAGGAGAAGGTATAAAAAAACTGGTTTGGGTGGGGGAAGGGGAAAAAAGACATCAGGAAAGGTTTAATCCCTTTAAACAAATGTAATTAGTTTTACCCCTTTTAATTGAGTCTGTCTGTGGCTTTTAGAAAGTTTTCTTTGAAGGTAAACAGGCTTAATTTAAAGCTAAAGCTTTTTGCAATTGCCGGAGCCTTTCAGTCAAGGATTGCAACATTGTGACATGTGACACGCCTGAGGCAGCTTAAAGAGAAAAAAAAACCGGAGTTTGTGTTTCTTTATTTTCTTGCTTTGCACTTGATTCCTGTGTCTTTATGGGTACAGGGAAGGGATTGGAAAAGCTCAGAAGGGCCAACCAGCTAGCTCAGGAGTCTACAAACCTAGCCACTTTAAGACCTGTGGACTTCAACTCCCAGAATTCCTCAACCAGCCATGAGAGCTGAGGAATTCTGGGAGTTGAAGTCCACAAGTCATAAAAGTGCGAAGTTTGAATTCATCATACATTTGTCAGTGCAAAGGGAAAGTGATTCAGCAAAGGAACAGCCACAGAATAAATTAAAACTGGTACTTTTTTTCTTTTTTTTTACAGTTTGTAATATTTTATTAGATTATAGAATAAAATACAAAAATACAAAAGCAAATAGTAGGACACAGTGGGGAGGGAAAAGGGGGGGGGAAGTGAGGGGGAGAAGGGAAAAAGAACATACTTCCTCTGTTTTTATTTTTATTATTTTATTATTTTAATTTCTATACCGCCCTTCTCCCGCAGGACTCAGGGCGGTGCACAGCATATTAAAAACAGATACAATAACAATATACAAAAATAAAACCCTTCTAAAACCAAATTAAAAACCAAATATTAGAGGCTGTGTTCCAATTAAAATTATACTTAAAATCGTCCCTAAATAAAATCCTCCTTAGG
>NW_015388751.1:227350-229368 GCF_001527695.2 Protobothrops mucrosquamatus
TGTCTTGAGGGCGCGGCGGAAAGTAAGGAGATCCGGAATCATCCGGATCTCGGGGGGTAGTTCGTTCCAGAGGGTGGGGGCACCCACAGAGAAGGCCCTCCCCCTGGGGGTCGCCAGCCGACACTGTTTGGCCGACGGCACCCTGAGGAGACCCACTCTGTGGGAGCGTACCGGTCTATGGGAGGAAATCTGAGGCAGTAGAAGGAAGCATTAACATTGAACCTCAACTTTTTACTTTTCCATAATATTATAAACTAGCCATTTCTATAACAACAAATGAATCTAATCAGTAAAACCCAAAATGTTAATGCTTCCTTCTACTGCAACAGAGGAAGTATGTTCTTTTTCCCTTCTCCCCCTCACTTTCCCCCCCTTTTCCCTCCCCACTGTGTCCTACTATTTGCTTTTGTATTTTTGTATTTTATTCTATAATTTAATAAAATATTACAAACTGTAGAAAAAAAAAGAAAAAAAGTACCAGTTTTAATTTATTCTGTGGCTGTTCCTTTGCTGAATCACTTTCCCTTTGCACTGACAAATGTATGATGAATTCACACTTGGCACTTTTATGACTTGTGGACTTCAACTCCCAGAATTCCTCAGCTCTCATGGCTGGTTGAGGAATTCTGGGAGTTGAAGTCCACAGGTCTTAAAGTGGCTAGGTTTGTAGACTCCTGAGCTAGCTGGTTGGCCCTTCTGAGCTTTTCCAATCCCTTCCCTGTACCCTTAAAGACACAGAAATCAAGTGCAAAGCAAGAAAATAAGAAACACAAACTCCGGGTTTTTTTTCTCTTTAAGCTGCCTCAGGCGTGTCACATGTCACAATGTTGCAATCCTTGACTGAAAGGCTCCGGCAATTGCAAAAAGCTTTAGCTTTAAATTAAGCCTGTTTACCTTCAAAGAAAACTTTCTAAAAGCCACAGACAGAAATGTAAAACTAATTACATTTGTTTAAAGGGATTAAACCTTTCCTGATGTCTTTTTTCCCCTTCCCCCACCCAAACCAGTTTTTTTATACCCTCTCCTCTCCCCCCCTTTTTCTTCAGTTCACCTCCAGCTCCAAGCTGCTTCCAGAAGCGCCAATCAGCTGGAGCCAATCAGCTGGAGCCCTGGGGCTTCTGCCAAGCCCAGACAGTTCTGCAGCTGCAGCTGCCTTTCCCTCAGGCTTGGCTCACTTTGGCTCATTCCCCTCCCCTGCTACACTTGGCTAGCAATCATGTACCACCTGCCATGTGGCAAAGTACCACAAGTGGTACGCATACCACTGGTTGAAAAGCCCTGGTATAAAGGTATATTGCAAACTTAAGCTCTCTGCAAGAATCTGAACTACTAATGGTCAAAGCAATATGGTGGTGATAAGAAATTCATGGTAAGCTGAACTTAGATCTCTTGTAGGTGTGAAGGGACTCGTGACTGATGATGCATTTGACCTCTCTCTCAAGCTCTCCTACAGAAGGCAGATATCATAAAGCACAGATCAGCATCAGAACCTCACATACCAGAATCAAAAGTGTATAATTCATTTGTTCCTCCCCATTCCCATGGCAAGAACAGGACATTCTTTTTCAGAGAAGGCAAGATTTTGATCTATCAAGTGGTAGAAAAATGGGCCATTTTTAGAAAAAGCTGCAGCTGAGATCTTTACTTAAGAGGAAAAGTTGAGTGTAAATTCCTCCTTGGTCAAACCTACCTGCTCAACATGACAATAGGATTTTTTAATTTTAAGTTAAATTTAGGCTAAATGGCAGATCAATGTTATCTAAAAGGTTAAACGATAAGTTGGACTATTTTAATAATAATAAAGTTGGAAGGGACCTTAGAGGTCATCTAGTCCAACCCCCTGCTCAGGCAGGAAACCCTATACCATTTCAGACAAATGGCTGTCCAGTCTCTTCTTAAAAACTTCCAGTGTTGGAGCATTCACTGCTTCTGGAGGCAGGTTGTTCCACTGGTTAATTGTTCTAACTGTCAGGAAGTTTCTCCTTAGTTCTAGGTTGCTTCTCTCCTTGATTAGTTTC
>NW_015388751.1:230080-233984 GCF_001527695.2 Protobothrops mucrosquamatus
GGTCATCTAGTCCAACCCCCTGCTCAGGCAGGAAACCCTATACCATTTCAGACAAATGGCTGTCCAGTCTCTTCTTAAAAACTTCCAGTGTTGGAGCATTCACTGCTTCTGGAGGCAGGTTGTTCCACTGGTTAATTGTTCTAACTGTCAGGAAGTTTCTCCTTAGTTCTAGGTTGCTTCTCTCCTTGATTAGTTTCCAACTGTTGCTTCTTGTCCTGTCTTCCGGCGCTTTGGAGAATAGCTTGACTCCCTCTTCTTTGTGGCAGCCCCTGAGAATTGGAACACCGCTATCATGTCCCCCCTCGTCCTTCTCTTCATTAAACTAGCAACCGTTCCTTATATGTTTTAGCCTCCAGACCTCTAATCATCTTTGTTGCTCTTCTCTGTACTCTTTCTAGAGTCTCAACATCTTTTTTACATCGTGGTGACCAAAACTGGATGCAGTATTCCAAGTGTGGTCTTAAGGCATTGTAAAGTGGTATTAATACTTCACGTGATCTTGATTCTATCCCTCTGTTAATGCAGCCTAGCACTGTGTTGGCTTTTTGAATGAGACCATGTCCCTTTCATCCCAGGCTCAAGTATAAAAAAGTGAACATAGATAGTGTGTAAAACATAAAACAGTTAAGATTCTGATAGAGGAGAATAACTCTGAAAATGTAGTTCAGGGTTGAAGTGAGTGAGTGAAAAGTCTTGTTTGGCTGCAAGATAGCCAGAAGATCTCTTACAGTGACTTATAGTTTCGATAGCTGGAAAAAATAGGTTATAGATAGTCCTTGACTTATAACCATTTATTTGGTGACTGTTCAAAGTTATAACGGCACTGGAAAAAGTGACTTGCAACTGATCCTTGTGCTTACAACCATTGCATCTCCACAGTCACGTGAACAAAATTTGGGCGCTTGGTAACCAGCATGTATTTATGATGGGTCAGCATCCCAGGGTCATGTGATCACCATTTGCTACCTTCCCAGCTGGTTTCCGACAAGCAAAGTTAATACAGGTAGTCCTAGACTTACAACAGTTCATTTAGTGACCGTTCAAAGTTACAACGGCCCTGAAAAAAATGACTTATGACCCTTTTTCATAGTTATGACATTTGCAGCATCCCCATGATCATGTGATCAAATGCTTGACCACTGGTTCATATTTATGACCTTTGCTGGGTCCCGAAGACATGTGATCACCTTTTATGACTTTCTGGCAAGCACAGTCAATGGGGAAGCCAGATTCAATTAACAACCTGGTTACTAACTTATCCACTGCAGTGATTCACTTAGCAACTGAGGCATGAAAGGTCAGAAAATGGGGCAAAACTCACTTAAAGAATGTCTCACTTAACAACAGAAATATTGGGCTCAATTGTGGTCGTAAATCGAGGACTACCTGTAGTGAAGCCACAATCGCTTAATGACTGCATGATTCACTTAATAACTGCAGTGATTTGCTTAACAACCGGGGCAAAAAAAGGTTGTACAATCAAGGCACAACTCACTTAACAACTGCCTTCTTTAACAATGGAAATTCTATCGTCCTTCACAACAGACATTCAGCATATTGTGATCCTAGACCACGGGTCGGCAACCCGCAGCTCTGGAGCCGCATGCGGCTCTTTGAGCCATCCCCTGCGGCTCCGGAGCCTCCTCCGCCATTTGCAGAGAGAGACAAGGAGAGAGAAAGAGGCACTTGCGCTTCCCCTCTCTCTTTCTCATGCGGACTTTCCCCCTTGCAGGGCTCCTGATTGGTCCTGCGCCCAGGTGCCCCGCCCCCTGGGAGAAGGGCAGCCAGGAAGTCCCTTTCCTGGGCTGGCCCTGTCCGAGGTGCACGTGGCTGAGGAGCCGTGCGGGGAACCCGCGGGATCTCCGCTAGGAGCGGCCCACTGGAGCCTCCGCTGAGCGGGCCAGCCCTCCCGCAAGCCGCAGCCCCGAGGGAGAGCAGCCCCTGCGATGCCCAGCCAGCGTGACCGTTGGCCAAGCAGCACCGGAGATGGAGGGTCAGTGGTGGGGGAGAGGGAGGGGGCTCCGAGTCCACAGAGTGCCGCCGTAAAGTGGCTGCGGGGCAGGTGGCATGCCCCCCCAGCTTACCTGTACCAGGCGGCAGTCCCAGCTGGGGCATCGCTCCCTGGGCTGTCCCCAGGCCACTCCCTGAGCAGCCAAGCCAGCCACGCATCTCCCTGGGCCGGGCTGGCTATGCGCCTCCCTGGGTGGGCCGGACGGCAGTCCCAGCTGGGGCAGCGGCCGGCAGGGGCATCGCCTGGGGAGACGTGTGGCCAGCTCGGCTGCCCAGGAAGCGGCCAGGGGACGGCCCAGGGAGCGATCGCTCCCTGGGCCGTCCCCAGGCAGCCAAACTGGCCACGCGTCTCCCCGGGCCGGGCTGGGCCAGGTGGCAGTCCCAGCTGGGCCGGCGGCCGGCGGGGGCATCACTCCCTGGGCCGTCCCCGGGCAGCTGAGCCAGCCACATGTCTCGCTGGCCGGGCCGGGCCGGGCGGTAGTCCTGGTTGGGGTGGCGGCCAGCAGGAGCATTGCTCCCTGGGCCGTTCCCGGGCTGCTCCCTCGCAGCCGAGCCAGCCACGCGTCTCCCTGGTCCGGTCCGTGGTGCCCCGGGCGCCTTCTGCTGCCTCCTGCCCCCCCATGCTTGGCCTTTTCGAGACATGCACCCATTTTCCCATGCCCGGAGCAGGAGAGAAAGCGCTGCTTTCCGGGCATTGGAAGGGGGCGGCCCTCTGGACCAGGACTGGGGCTGTGCGAATCGCAGTGCACCTCCTTTCCTGGCGCCCAGCCTGGCCCGGCTCACCCTCCTGCACGATTTGGCAAGGGAGCCGCTCCCACCCCATGGCCGGCTGGCCAGGAATCCCGTCCAGCTCGGCGGGGAGCTCAGGGGCCGCCTGACCGCCGGAGGGGTGTCCACGTCAGCCACCTCCTGGTGGGCCCGCTAATTGTGGGCTCCCAGCCAGCTTCCTCCGTGAGTCAGGCGCCCGGGACGGAGCCGCCCCTAATTGTGCCCTGCGAGGGCCCGACCGAGCCCTGGCCTGACCTTCGAAACGCCGCTTGCCCAAATTCTTTCTGAACTGTAAGCTGCCCAGAGTCCCTGAAAGGGGCAACCAGAGATCTTGAGGGGAGAGGAAAGAGAGAAAGAGATAGAAAGAGAGAGGGAGAGGAAAGAGAAAGAAAGAGAGAGGGAGCGGAAAGAGAGAGAGGAAAGAGAGAAAGAGAGAGAGGGAGAGGAAAGAGAAAGAGAGGAAAGAGAAAGAGAGGAAAGAGAGAGGGAGAGGAAAGAGAGACAAAGAGAGAGAGAAAAGAGAAAGAGAGGAAAGAGAGAGGGAGAGGAAAGAGAGACAAAGAGAGAGAGAAAAGAGAAAGAGAGAGGAAAGAAAGAAAGAAAGAAAGAAAGAAAGAAAGAAAGAGAGGAAAGAGAAAGAGAGGGAGAGGGAGAGGAAAGAGAGAGAGAAAGGGAGAAAGAGAGAGGAAAGAGAGAGGGGGGAGAGCCAGAGAGACCCTTTTGACATCTAAAATGAAGATAACACTGCATAAATCCCTTTTTACAAAACAAAAATACGACTCTTGGGAATATTCATTATAAAACAAAGCGACCACCAAGAGAAATCTATAAAACATATAGAGTTTAATCTACCAAGCTTTCGTCAAGTGCACTTGACATCATCAGGGTTAAAAGGCAAATGCTGGGAAAGATTTATATACAGTCGTTCAACGCCTGTTTCCGGCTCCTGGAGCGCGTAACCGGCCCCAGCTGATCCTGCCGCACTTCAAGCGTGCTGCCTGCTTTGATGTTCAGCTCCTTTTTCTGAATTCGCGTCCTTTTGAGTGCTGTTACATTCATTATCAGGGTGTTAGGCAGATTCGATGGTAAGGCATTCTTGCTTCCCCTGCATACGGTTCCCCCGCTG
>NW_015388751.1:235307-238604 GCF_001527695.2 Protobothrops mucrosquamatus
CAGGTGTTTCCTCTCCTCCGTCTTTGACTCAGCCGTGCTGCAATGCGACTGTACCCGTTTGAATAGGGTCCTAATGCAGCTGGCTTTATGGGAGGTCGGATGGTTACTGTGGTAATGGAGGACACGGTCCGTGTGCGTGGGCTTCCGGTAGACTTTGGTGTTTAACGTGCCATTTGACGAGCGCTGGACTAGAACATCCCAAAAGGCTATCGAGCCCTGGACCTCCTCCTCCACAGTAAACTGTATATCCGGGTATATGGAATTTAACACTCCCATAAAGTCATGCTGATGGCACCGTTTAACAACCACAAAGGTGTCGTCGACGTATCGAGTCCAAAATTTGGGTCGATAGCGGGTCATAGCCTCTCGCTCCAACTGTTGGAGAACCGCTTCCGCCACCACGCTGGATATTGGTGAGCCCATGGGTGTACCCTTCACCTGCTCGTATATGACCCCCTGGAAGGAGAAGTAGGTAGTCAAGCATAGCTGTAAAAGCTGCACTAGGTCCTTGGCATGCAGGGAATCCTGATGTCTAGTTCTTCCTTGCTTCTCCAGCTGGTCTTTTAAGACCCTAACCGCTAGGTCTTGAGGGATGGAGGTAAAGAGTGAGGTGACGTCAAAAGAGACCATCACCTCATCTTCCTCCACCCTAAGGGTCCTAATTTTCTCGAGGAATTCCTCCGCGGACTTGACTACCGTAGCACTGCCATCCACGAAGTAGGCAATACGGCTGCTAAGCCACTTTGCCAACCCCGAAACGGGGGTGCCCCTGAAAGAAACAATAGGGCAAAGTGGGATGTTATCTTTATGCACTTTTGGCAGCCCGTAAAACCTCGGTAGCGCCGAGTCACTGGGTCTTATTCTCCTCAGGGTGTCATCATCAGGTTTTTTAGTCCGTTTGAGCTTATCCAACAGTTTATTGATCTTATTTCTTAGGGTCCCCATGGGATCTTTCTTAACGACCCTATAGGCTGTCCTGTCGTTCAATAGCTGCAGCGCTTTGGTCACATAGAGCGCTTTATCAATCACCACCGTGGCCCTTCCCTTATCCGCGGGGAGTATCACGATGGTGTCATCCTTTTTGAGTTGGTTGAGGGCTTCCATTTCCCCTCTAGTTAGTGCCTGATGGTATTTATGGCGCATAAGCAACCCAGTGACCTGCTGCCTGACTACACCCATAGAGTCCTCCCCCATACCCCCGTGGCGCATGGCGGGCTCCAACACGGCAACAAAATCTAACACGCTCGCATCAGAGAGGTTGTGCCCTACGTCGTGTTGCAGCAGGGCGAGTTGAGGGCGAGTAAGGTTTTTTGAGGACAGATTATAAACCAAATTATCCATGCCCCCGTTGTTTGTCAATCCCCGTAAGGAGTCCATCTTACGTTGGAGGTGCGTGGAGACCTGTTGACTGACCTTCTCCGTCACAAGCCGGATGTGTTGGTCAAGCATGTGGAAGTGTTGTTCCGAGAGAGCCTGGTTGCACTGTTCTCGGAGATGCTGAGCCCCCATCTTCAAAGACCTCACCCATCTGTGTTGGTCGTTGATGAGTGCCCGCACAGTGCAATGCTGGAATTGTCGCACTACTTGCAGGCACTCAATAGAGTTGACAGCTGGTCTTCTCCTCAACGACCTAGGCAATAGTCCTTCACACATGCATGTATGGAGAAAAGTCAGCTTACGGTAGCTAGCTACGATGCGGCATGCCGACTTTTCCCAGCGTCTTGCCTCGAGCACAACTGCCCTACTATAATATTCAGAAATAAAAACAAAAATACGACTCTTGGGAATATTCATTATAAAACAAAGCTACCACCAAGAGAAATCTATAAAACATATAGAGTTTAATCTACCAAGCTTTCGTCAAGTGCACTTGACATCATCAGGGTTAAAAGGCAAATGCTGGGAAAGATTTATATACAGTCGTTCAATGCCTGTTTCCGGCTCCTGGAGCGCGTAAACGGCCCCAGCTGATCCTGCTGCACTTCAAGCGTGCTGCCTGCTTTGATGTTCAGCTCCTTTTTCTGAATTCGCATCCTTTTGAGTGCTGTTACATTCATTATCAGGGTGTTAAGCAGATTCGATGGTAAGGCATTCTTGCTTCCCCTGCATACGGTTCCCCCGCTGCTATATGTGTGTCTATCTCTGAGAGGTGGGGGGGAATGTAAGTTGTTTCCTGGATTCGATGGCAAGGCATTCTTGCTTCCCCTGCATACGGCTCCCCCGCTGTTATACGTGTGTCTGTCTCTGNGGGGGAATGTAAGTTGTTTCCTGGATTTGATGGTAAGGCATTCTTGCTTCCCCTGCATGTGGCTCCCCTGCTGTTATACATGTGTCTGTCTCTGGGAGGTGGGGGGGAATGTAAGTTGTTTCCTGGATTCGATGGTAAGGCATTCTTGCTTCCCCTGCATACGGCTCCCCCGCTGCTATACGTGTGTCTGTCTCTGAGAGGTGGGGGGGAATGTAAGTTGTTTCCTGGATTCCGTGGTAAGGCATTCCATTGTCGGCAGGTCGTCGGGTGCGCTGGGGAAACCCTCCCCTCACCTTGCCTCGATTGGGTTATCATAGGATGTCTGGCGGTGCTGCTGGTGGGTAGCTCATCCTCCCCTTGGTCCTTTGATCTCGTAATGTCTCACTCATTCACCTGCTCCTTGGATCTCAATCCTTTGTTGGGTGAGCTGTCTCTCCCTGCCAGGGAGGGGGAGGCGCTTTGTAACTGCCCCTGGGATCTCTGTGATGGTTGTTTGTTGGGATCTGTTTGTTGGGGGTCAGCTGATGACTGCACGTTTAATGGAAGGGGGCCGCCATTCCAGGCTTTGCTAGTCCGATCGAGTGAAGGTAGGTGGGGGCTCCAGGAGGTGTTCTTTTTCCGGTCCTGTAATTCCCTCCCCACTCCTCCTGGGTCGTTCATACAGCGATTGGTGTTCCATGTCCTGAGTGCTCGATGAGCTGAGCACAGGCCTACGTGGCGGTTGATTGAATCCGCCCCTGACAGCCATGCTTCTTTTAGCAGGCGGCCTCCCTTTGTGGAGTCATTAGCTAAGACCTGGGCATTCTCAAAATCAAAATGATGTCCATGCTCCATCATATGGGCCCAAATTTGGGAGTATGACTCCCCTCTCCTGACTGCCAGTCTATGTTCTCGAAGGCGTGTTCCCAGTCTCTTAGATGTTTCACCTATATAATTGCTCTGGCACCCCATGCAGTCGATCTTATAAACAATCGCTGATCTCTCAGCACTGGGAAGTTGATCTTTGGGGCGCATTACTTTTGCCCGCAAGGTCTGGTCAGGTCTGTGGG
>NW_015388751.1:239859-241628 GCF_001527695.2 Protobothrops mucrosquamatus
ATATATATATATATATATATATATATATATATATATTTGTGTGTGTGTGTGTGTGTTTAGGTCTTGGCGTATTCGGGTTTTTTCCCGTGTAAGATTGTGAGTATCTTGGCAATGTTTCGACGAGGTCCCACTCGTCATCTTCAGGCTGGGGTCTTCGGCTTCGTGCCTGTGCGAGCAAAGTGTGATCGGAGCTGCCGTCTCTCTATAAATACTGGTGGGGGTGGGTGGAGTGCTGGCTTAGTTGCTGTAGGTGGATTGGTTGGCTGTGTGGATTGGTTGGCTGTTATTGTTTGTGGAATGTTCAACTGTTTCATAACATCCTGAGTACTTGAGGTGCTGGCTGTGTGCCCATTATTCTTTTGTGTTATAACAACCTGGGTAATGGGTTGTGTGATTACATCCTGAGATCTAGTGTAGTGATATCCTGAGTTTTGTGTTGCAACATCCTGGATGGTTGGCTGTGTTGTAACATCCTGAGCTTTAGCATTATAGCCTCCTGAGTTCTGTGATGTGGTGTCCAGAGCAGAAGGCTGTGATGTAGCATACCGGGCTTTGGTTTGGCTCTGAGTTTGCAGTCTAGCTCTGTGTTCACGACGTGTGTCTGTTTGCTTTGTGTGGGGGTCGGAGGGAGGTGCAGCAGCTGGTGATGTCGTTGTGGTTTGGCTTCTGGATGGTGGTTGCATTTCGTCTGAGGGATGGGTTTGGGCTTGGGTTTGGGTCTGGTGAGGGTGAATGGTGGTGGCGTACTGTGTTCTGGGTCCAGTGTCAGTTTTCGTGGCTAGGACTCATTTGTTGATTAGGGCTAGTTTCCAGATGTCTGGTAGGCGGGAGGTATCGTCACGTTTATTCATGTTGTGGGGGTGTTTTTCTATTTCGATGGCTTCCATAATTATTCTCTTGTTGTGGTGTTCAGTTTTGGAGATTAGTTTGGTTCCTTCAAAATCGATTTCATGTCCTGTAGCTTTAAGATGCTGGAAGAGGGAGGAAGTTTTTTCTTCTTTTCTGACTGTGTTCTTGTGTTCTGCGATGAGGGCATTTATTCTCCTATTAGTTTGTCCAATGTATGTGGCTGGGCAGATTTTGCATGGTATTTCATAGACTCCTTGGTTTTCTAGCTGAATCCTGTCTTTGGGGTTTCTTAAGATGTTGGCTATTTTTTGGTCGGTGACGAAGGCTGTCTTGATATTGTGTTTGTGGAGAACTTTGCTGATTTTATCTGTGGTGCCTTTGATGTAGGGGAGGAGGGCGATGTCGTTGTAGTGTTCTATGTCTCGGTTCTTGGGGGGTGTTTCCCTTTGGATTAGGTTGGTAATTGTATTTCTTTGGAATCCGTTGGAGATTAATACGTTTGTGAGAGTGTGTAATTCAGTTTTCAGGTGATCTTTGTCGGTTAGGCATTTGGTTCTGGAGATGAGGGTCTTGGCTACGGAGTTGATCTGTGCAGGGTGGTGGTGGGATTGTGCGTTTAAGTAGCGGTTGGTGTGTGTTTTTTTTCCAGTAGATGGTGTGTCCTAGGGAGCCATTGGGTTTTTTGTAGATTAGGACGTCCAGAAAGGGGAGTTGGTTGTTGGCTTCTATTTCCATCGTGAATTGTATTTTGGGGTGTAGGCTGTTGAGATGTGTGAGGAAGTTGTCCAGTTTTTCTTTCCCGTGTGGCCAAATTACAAAAGTGTCATCTACATATCTGAGCCAGAGTTTGGGTTTGTGTTCAGATTTGTCTAAGGCGTTGGTTTCGAAGTGTTCCATGTATAGGTTTGCGATGACGGGTG
>NW_015388751.1:245348-246530 GCF_001527695.2 Protobothrops mucrosquamatus
ATCGGACAAACCAACAGAAGAATAAATGCACGCATTGAAGAACACAAGAACTCAGTCAGAAAAGAGGAACCAACTTCTTCCCTGGTCCAACACCTTAAAGCCACAGGACATAAAATTGACTTTAAAAAGACCAGAACTATTGCCAAAACTGAACACTTTAACAACAGAATAATCAGAGAAGCCATCGAAATAGAAAAACGCCCACACAGCATGAATAAACGAGATGATACCTCCCGCCTACCAGCCATTTGGAAACCCGCCCTTATTGGCAAACGAGTCCCTAACACAAAGAATGACACCAGACCCACACTCACGAAACTAAAGGTGAGCTTCATTGCTGTTGTTTGGCTTTGTGTTCGTGGTCGTGCCACATCTTTATGGTGGGTGTCAGTTTGCTTCATGTATGGATTGGAGGGGTTTAAAGTGGCTAATGATGCAGCTGTGGACTGGCTTCAAGTTTGTGGTCGTGCCTCATCATCTGTGTGGGTTTGGGTTTGCTTTTTGCGTGGATGTGTGGTGGTGACATCCTGTGTGGTTTTCGTGAGTGTGGGTCTGGTGTCATTCTTTGTGTTAGGGACTCGTCATCTTCAGGCTGGTGTCTTCAGTGTCAGGAGTCGCGCCAGCCGGCTAGGACGCACCAAGGGGGAGCTGCAGAGCCTGTACATCCGGCCCGGGACTTTGGCGGTCAGGAAGCTGCAGAAACGGAAGACCTGGCGAGGCAGTGGCGCGGGACGGAACCTGGGGAGGGGCGGGGTCGGGCTAAGGGACCTTTAATAAGGACAGGGCGGATGCTGGCTTGTGGCTGGGGGCGGGATGAAGGGGTGTGGTACCTCTATTTACAGCACTGGGAGCAAGCCACTCCCAGTGCTGACTTTGTTTCAGAGTGAATAAACTTCTCCTGAATGCACATCGTACCTGCGTCTTGGGTTATTCTCAGTCGTCAATGGACGGTTGTGACATTCAGCTTCGTGCTTCTAGGAGTAATGTGTGATCGCAGCTGTTTCTTCCTTTTAACTGCCAGTGGGGTTTGAACTGATTGGGTGGGAGCTTGGCTGTGTTCTGATTGGGTGGAGGTGTGTTCTGATTGGTTAAGGAGCTTGGCTGTGTTCTGATTGGATGGGGGGTTGGCTGTGCTCTGATTGGCTGGGGGAGTGTTCTGTTTGGGTGGGGGCTTTGTTGTGC
>NW_015388751.1:246915-284229 GCF_001527695.2 Protobothrops mucrosquamatus
TGGGGGTTTCTTTTTGGATTAGGTTGGTAATCTTATTTCTTTGGAATCCGTTGGATGTTAGTACATTAGTGAGAGTGTGTAGTTCGGTTTTTAGGTGTTGTTCGTCAGCTAAGCGTTTTGTTCTGGAGATGAGTGTCTTGGCTACGGAGTTGATCTGTGCTGGGTGGTGGTGTGAGAGTGCGTGCAGATAGCGGTTTGTATGTGTTTTCTTCTGGTAGATGGTGTGTCCTAGGGAGCCATTGGATTTCTTGTAGACTAGGACATCGAGATGATACCTCCCGCCTACCAGCCATTTGGAAACCCACCCTTATTGACAAACGAGTCCCTAACACAAAGAATGACACCAGACCCACACTCACGAAAGCTGAAGAGAGTGAGTATTATTTTAATTAATTTTCATTTTCATTTTTAAAATGAGAGTGATTGGCTTTATGTAAAGTTTACCAAGTTCACAAGTACAAATTATTTTATTATTTTTTTCTCCAGGGCTTGCCCAGCTGACCCCTGACACCGCAACATTAATAGAGTGGCTGAGGCAACGGGAGATGGAGGCAATGGAGGAGGAAGAAGAGATGAGCTCCCAGGTACACCTATTCACAAACGTTCAACCAACATAGACAAAGATGAGATGCCATGTTTATTCGACAAAAGTGAAATAATCATAATGACAGGCTGTTGTTTCATAGGAGATTTACATAGGAGTCATGCAAAAAAAATAATAAGAAAAATTTTCTCTCTGATTTTTTCCAGTTTTCTTTTTTCTGAGAATTCAATTAAGAATCCAAGAAGGCAACAAAATGATCAAAATACCTCCCTACCAACAATCAACATTCACATGAACAAGATTAACATCAAACCAACAATCAAGGAGTGAACAATGTTCTAGTCAAGGAACTGCCAAACAAGCTAACAGTAAACAGCCCAACCAAAGAAGGTTACACAAACCGACTACAAAGAACGGCACGACAAAGTAGCCACACGGGTGCATTGCAAGATCCACAAGAAATACCATTTGCCTGCAAGCAAGAACTGGTGGGACCATAAAATATAGAAAATTAAGAAGCTAAAGTGTTCTTGGAGTTTAGAATCCAAAAAGACAGGCACCTGCCATATAACAAGCCAACTGTCGATAAGAAAGACAAAAAAAGTCTAGACAGTGGACTGGGCAGTACTGGAAAAAGCAGACTAGAGAAGAAGGAGAAACTAAAAATACATATACAGAAGAAGGGGCAAGACCAAGAGAACAGAGACAAATAAGATTGACTAGAAGATTAAAACCTAGATATACAGTAACTAAAAGAGATGGAGAAAGAAAATGGGATCCTTTCAATGAATATAAATGGATTGAACTCCCCCTCAAAAAGGAAACTTTTTTACACGACTACAAAAATTAAAAATAGATATAATTTACCTTCAAGAAACAGATATCAAGAGACAACACTATAAATTGTTAGAGCAACCGAAAATTGGCAAACGTTTTGCATTAGCACACCAAAAGAAAAGAGGAATAGCTTTATACAGTATATTAAAGAAACAATGAACCCTAAACAAATTTACGCGGATGAAGGGGGAGAATATTAATGGTGGAAATAATGATGGAACAAAAACAGATACTGATGGTAGCAATATATGCACCAAATGATAAACAAGAAGAATTTTATCAAAAATTACATTAAAAAATATTAGAATTGGAATATCAAAATCTTTGTATAATGGGAGACTTTAATGCAATAGCTGATGGAACTTTGGTCTATAAAAGCACTAAAATAGGGAAGAAAGGATTATCTAAAATGGCAGAAGAAATTTGTATTCAAGACATATGGAGATAAAAAAAATCCCCAAAAATTGCAATATACATTTTATTCAAATAGACACAAATCATGGTCTAGAATCGATATGATATGGCTATCCTCTGAACTTAGCACTATGATACAAGAAATAGAGATAGAAACTAATATCTGGGCAGATCATAATCCAATAAAGATGACTTGGAGAGGAACCAAGAAAAAATTAAGATGGTCCCTGAACAAATCTATATTGAAAGAAAAAGAATTTATACAACTAGCGACAAAGGAAATGGACTTTAACACAAAAAAAAAGAAAGAGACATCACTTCAAAATGTGTGAGATACAGCTAAAGCATATTTTAGAGGGTTAGCTATAACTTATACTGCTAAAAAGAACAAAGAAGGAAAACAACAATAGTTAAAGCTGAAGGAAGAATTTAGGAAATTAGAATTAGAATTACAAATAGACCCACAAAAGAAAACACTTAAAAAGCTAATGGAAATAATAAAACATAAATTAAACCTTGTAGAGGCGGAAACAATGGCTTAACAAATTAAAAGGGCTAAACAGAACTTCTTTGAAAATGCTAACAAACTGGGGAGATGGTTAGCACATAAATTGAAAAAAGAAAAAGAGAAAAAATTGATAAACAAGTTGCAAGATTCAAAAGGTGAATTACAGTTTCATAATAATACAATAAAAAAAATCATCAAAGATTTTTATGAGACACTTTATGATACAGAGGAAACTTCAAAAGAAAAAAATACAGCAGTACTTAAAAAAAGCAGATCTACCAAAAATTCCAGAGAATATTCAAAACATATTAAATGGAAAAATATCAATGCTGGAGATAACAGAGGCCATAAAAAGGCAAAAAAATGACAAGACCCTGGGCCCAGATAAACTACCTGCAGAACTTTACAAATCCTTGCAAGATATATTAAGCCCAATAATGAAAGAACTGTGTAATGAAATACTTTTGGAGGCTAAAATACCAAATACATGGACAGAAGCTAGTATTACTTTAATACCTAAAGAAGATTCTGACTTGTCGCAAATAAAAAATTATGGACCGATATCATTATTAAACATAGATTATAAATTTTTTTGCCTCAATAATAGCAGAAAGATTAAATAAATTTCTGACTGAATTTATGCATACAGACCAAAATGGTTTTTTACCTAAAAGACAAATAAAAAAATAACTTAAGAATGATTCTAGATGTTTTGGAGTACTATGAAACCCACCCAGGGAAACAGATGGCATTAATATTTCTAGATGCACAGAAGGCGTTTGATAACGTAAATTGGCAATTCATTTTCTAGCAACTAGAAGAAATGGACTTTGGAGAAAAATTTATAAACATAGAGCTATACGGTTCAGAATACTCCCCGCTTGGAAATTTATATTTCCACTACTTAACTTAACTGGGTGGGCCCAGTGCGCAAGTCTCATGGGCCAATAGTTCTGGTATGAGTTCTTGTCTCTCAGTGAGACAAGGCCTTCTTCCTGTAAAGGAAACTGGAACCAAATCTGGAACAGAAAAACTGGAACCCAAAGTTTCTCAGGAACAAAGGGAACTGGATTCACAGGATACTCAGGAACTGAAGAACCTGGAAAAACAGGAACAGCTGGATCTGGAAACACAGGAACAGCTGGGGCTGAAGAATCAAGATCAGGAACATCTGGAAACTCAGGAACAGCTGGAGCTGGAAACTCAGGAACAGCTGGAACTGAAGAATCAGGAACAACAGCTGGAACTGAAGAATCAGGAACATCAGCTGGAACTGAAGAATCAGGAACAACAGCAGCTGCAGAAGACTCAGGATACTCAAGAACCGAAGGGTCTGGAACCATCGATGGAGTATTGAAGATGGCTGCTACTGTTGTCATCAGGGTAGTGAGGACTTCATGTGTGGGTGTGGGTGTCTTTAACGACATAGAGTCCATGATCTTGCAGGGTGCACCAATCATGTGCTCCCACATTTCGCCTATGCGCGCTTCGCCCATGTGAGATGCATGGGGAAGGCAATTTTTGGCTTTCACACATTTGTCAATCACTGGGTCATGGCAAATGTCTCCAATAGTCTGTAGGTCTTTGCAGGCTTCTATAAGGTTCATTCTTGGGATGCTAAGACAAGTGATCAAGACAATCAAAACTATGCCTAATCTCAGGTGCTTCCGCTTAGACAGGCGTTTGAAGCAGATTGGTTGATGTTTATTGGGTGCCTGAAGTTGAAGGTTGGCACGTTGATCTGGAGCTGGAATTGCGTAGCGTTTTGGTCTCTGTGGCATTTGTCTGTTTGGGTAGGCCAAGAACTCAGGACTTTCTAGCCAGGTCAATTCTGTTAACTGTGTGGCAAGGTTGGGCCACTTCACTTGGTTCACAAAGTTCTTATCTGTTGGCACATATTGCCATTGCTCAGGGCTCAAAGATGTTTTAATTCTTTTCATTCTGTTGCCTACATGGACGTAGAAATGTCTGCTTTGTTTGCAGATGTAGCTTGACATCTCCTTGCTGTCTGTGTAGAAGGTGGTAGACTATAGCTCAAGGCACAACGTCTTCACTGTCAAGTTGGTGAGCTTTACAGCCAAAGTGGTACCACATAGTTCTAACCTTGGTACGGAGTGGCCTTCTTGCATTGTTAGTCTCACTTTTCCAAAGAAGACACCGAGACTGCAGCTCTCCCCGCTGTAGACTCTGAAGTATCTTATGGTTGCAAACAAGATGACGTAAGTGTGGCTCTCCCCGCTGTAGACTGTGATGCATCTTAAGGCTGCATTTGCCTTCGTTGACACATCTAAGGAAGCGTACAATTCTTTCTTTTGCACTGTGGCGGGTGAGCTGGAAACATACGTGCACTGCACTTGCATACTCTTGGGACATCTTGGAAGTACACTTCATGACTCCCGGTCTTGCAGACGTTGTTTGTCTTGTTTGTCCTCTATGGACAAAGCTACGTTGTTGTGATTCTTGCTTGTCTGGAACACTGTTGCTTCCAAAACAGGTTTGGTTGTCACAAGCGTGCAGTGTTCTAGGTGTGGTTTTAGGTGAGGTGTTGTTCCATTACTGGGAATGGAGGTTTTTGAGATGCTCACCTGGTTGGGGTTTGCGGTTGATCAACACAAACTGTCCCTCCTATAGCCCACCCGAGTTCCATCTTAAAGGCAGTTGAGGAGCTTGTTGGGCCTCTGACCATTCCGTGGTAGGCAAAGGGGCCAGGTGCGTCTACTCTCAACGGAGCCAAATTTCCTGCTTCAAGAGTTAGGAACCGTAAGGCAATTGCAGTTGAGGAGCTTGTTGGGCCTCTGACCATTCCGTGGTAGGCAAAGGGGCCAGGTGCGTCTACTCTCAACGGAGCCAAATTTCCTGCTTCAAGAGTTAGGAACCGTAAGGCAATTGCAGTTGGGGGGAGCTGGTTGACACAGAACGTGGCTTTCCTCCCTGCTGTGCTCTGTGACACAGAGCACATTTCTTTGCTTGGGGGTTCGCTGGGGAATGGTGGGTCGTTACACACTAAGGTGCAGTTGAGCTTGACGGGCGCCTCTGGGCGCTCTTCAGAGCCACGCTGGGGCTCCTTGGTTGAAGGAGGAATAGAAGCTGCTCGTTGTAGCTGTCCAGGGTCTGGATGCAGGGCTTCTGAGTGCTTGTCACTCTTGCTTGGTTGACACTTCCCCTCAGCTTCATCAGCTTTGGCCGTGTCTCCCGGAGACTCACTGCATTTGAAACCAGCCTTGTACTCTCCTAAGTCTAAATTTCTTCCCCAGGATGTTGGAGGATCCAATGGTGCTGTGCAGGGTTTGCTTGCAGGCTGGGTTGGTACTGTCTTGAGGTCATCTGGAGCACAATCAGTGGCTTTCGGGTGGACCTCATAAACATTGTTTCCAAGAGCAGGGGAACGTGGCACAGACGGCTGGCATTTTTCTACAGAAAACTCCTTGTTGGGTTTAACTGCTAGTGGCATGGACTCAGCCCTCTCAGCTGGTATGTCCGGTCGTTCCAAATTGCGCAAAAAGGTGGCACGTTGGTGTGATTTCTGAAGGCCATCCGCTCTTGCTGCTTTATGTGCCACTCCTCGATGGCTCTGTATGACCTTTCGGGTGGCTTCCATTTGTGCTGCTTCAGCCTTTCTTTGTGCTGCGTCGAACTTTCGTTTGGCCTCCACTAGAGCTGCTTCTTCAGCTTCTCGTTCGGCCTCCCCTATCGCCAATTCCTTCCTTTTCCGCTGCTCCACTTCTAACTCATAATAGGCTGTGATGGCGGCTTCAACTTCTCTGTTTAACGCACTATAGGCTGCGAGGGCAGCTTCAGCTTCTCTGATTGCTTGCTCTGCCTTTGAAACTCGGGATGCTTGGCTCTGGCGAGAAGATGCCTTTGAATGGCGGGAGGCGCCTGTGACATGCGCTTGTTGGGACATGCTGGAATGTGCCTTGGGAGGCGTTGTGGGCTCTCTAGAAGCTTCTTACATTCTTTGTTTAGTAGCTTGAGGCTTCGCATCTTGCCATCGATAGTTGGGTCTCCTAATTGTTCCTGAATGTCTTCGAGTTTCCGTTCGGAGTCCATCCATTGCGCAAAGGTGTCTTCCTTATCTCCTTCCACTGCGTGCACACGTTCGGGGGAGAGTTCCTCCTTTTGCTCTTGGTAGAGTTTGTGCCATCTCTACCAGCATCTTTCATGGCACTTGTACACGGTGTCCCATTTCTCCAACAGGTGTGCATGCATGGCTTCTGTAGGCTTTCTTTGTTGTCTCAGATCATAGTGACCCTGAGACGTCTTTGGCCTTGCTGAGGCTTGAGCTTCAGCCTCTGTGTGCGGGTCAAGGTTGGCTGTTTGCAGCATTTCTCCTTGGCCGGCTGGTTGGGGTGTTTCAACTAGGCTGGTTGGTTGAACCCCTTCATCTAAATCAGTGGGACACTCTGCCATGGTTAGGATAGGTTCAGTACACTTCCTAGCTATTTAGAAGCAAATTGGATGAACTTCTATTTTTGACCACTAGTGGTCGCTGCTTGCAGATCAGTTGCTGGGGTGCTGTCTGTGGGTGGAGATGCCACTGGGTGCGTTCCAGCATCAGAGGACTAGAAAGAAGAAGAAAGACTTAGAAGCGACTTCCGGTGGTGTCAGGCTGCACCAATGGCGGCTTTTGTTAGCCGTCCGCCTGGGAGCGCGTCAAAGCCTGAAGAGACAGCGTGCAACAGCTGTCTCTCGGCTAGGAACCCCGTCCCTCGGGTGAAGAGGGGAGGGTGAGCAGTCCGGATAGGCTTAGAGCTCCCTCTCACCCCGGTTTTTCTTTGATCGGGGTTGGGGGGTGAGAACTCAGCCGAAGTCTGGACGTTCTCCGCGCCCCAGGACGCCTTCGCTCCGATCTATTTGGAGCGAAGCTAGATGCAGCACCCACCTCTGCTACTGAAGCTATTTGGATTTAAATTACAAACAGACGGAACTAAGCAGGAGGTTTGGAGCAGTTTTGGTGAATTTTGATTTTGAGAATATACTAACATCTTCCTTTTTGGTGGGGACTTAAAGTGAGAAGAAAATGGCTGTGAAATTGCCGTTTCTTTGGAGCTAAAAAAAAACAAAAAGGAGAAAACTTTTGCTTTTTACTTTTACTCTCTTCCGGTTATTAACTGGATAGAGATACATTGTGGTTTTTTCTTGGTTTTTGGAAAGTTTTAGTTGCAAAGAATTAGCAATGTTTTTTTGTTGGTGATACTTATTATTTTTATGGATTTTTATGGATTATTGAAGTTTTTCAAGGAAGTTTGAAGAATGGTTTTAAAATGGCTGCGGAATTGTGAAAGAAAGAAAGAAAGAAAAATCCATGCTTCTTTTTTGCTGGCTAAATGAGTCTTATAACTGTGGAAATAATTTACAATGATGGGTTATATGGGAGATCATGAAAATGACAAGTATGAAAAGCTGAAAAAGGAAGCAGTAATAGATCTGGTTATGGTCCTGGTGTACTTCCCTGATGGAATTTTGAAGAAAAAAAAAGCTTATAGAAATGGGTCGTGCGTCAGAGAAAACCAGCTGGAGATGTTGCTGCTTGTGTTTTTAGAAGATTTTGCTATAATGGAATCATACAGGTTTATTATCGGCAGAAATTTCAAATGAAAGTAGAGATTATGAAAAGGACAAGCAGGAAAAATTAGTTGATTTGGAATTGATTTTTTGGATATATATTATTTGAATTAATAAGAAGAGACCAGATGGTTATACTATTAAAATCTGTTGTAATAAAAAGAAAAAATAGAAAGAAAATTTTACTTAAAAGATATGTATTTGAGATCAAAAAGAGTTTAAATGATTAATGACATATAATTGTATTATTCTAAAGGATTTATATTGTCTTAGAGGAATTTAAAGATGGTTTTTAATGGATTTTTAGACATTTGGATGATTAATAGCAGTAAGAGTAAAAGATATGTACTTGAGATCAAAAAAAGAGTTTAAATGATTAATGATATATAATTGTATTGTTCTAAAGGACTTATATTGTTTTAGAGGAAGTTAAAGATGGTTTTTAATGGGTTTTCAAGATATTTGAATGATTAATAGTAGTATGATTAGTAGCTAACTTTTTATTTTGTAGAAATGGCAAAGTTTAATTTTTACATATTTGGATTTGGGGAAGATGGATAATTATATTTTGAGTTTTGGAGTTAAAATAAATTAATATTGGTATGTATTATAATTGGATTGTTTTACTTAGATGGGGGTTGTTTATTTACTCCTGTATTTAGTTCTGGGAAGTCCGGGGGGGGGGATGGGGGGAAAAGGGATTTTTTATGTATTTTGGTATACTAGAATGGTAGTGAGATATAATGTAATAGGAGGTTTTTTTAGTTTGTTCTTGTTTTTATTATTATTATTATTGTATGCCATAATTATATTTCTGTTTATTCTAAAAAATTAATAAAAATTTGTTTGTTTTTTTTTAAAAAAAGAAAGACTTAGAAGCAGTGGTGGGATTCAGCCAGTTCGCACCAGTTCGGCAAAACTGGTAGCTAATTTTTTGTTGCCCAGGCCCAGAACGGACCTCCGGAAGCAGCATCCACACAGAGAACCAGTTGTTCACATATTTGAATCCCACCACTGCTTAGAAGGCACACTTTCCTTCTCTGTTGCAATGCAAGCACATGAGGTGTTGAAGTGGTGTGTGGGCATGAGCTTGGTACACATGGGGAAGAGATGCTGCCTAGGGAACGAGCAGATAAAAGGAGGGGAAGCCTGCAGCTGAACAACGGGCAGAGGAAGAAGCTTAGAAAAGATCCATCATAACTTATCAGGTGGTAAAAAGAGACAGTGGGTGAGATTTGCAAGGCTGGTACTAGCCTCCCAAGTACTAACATCTGAAAGTACAATTCTCCTGCCATCTCTGGGGCAGATCCTTCCTATGATTCTTTCGTATATTCATAGATTTCATAGATTCTTTCTGTGGGGAAAAAATTCTTTAACTTCTTTAAGCCAGCCTATATCCATATCCTAGTTTGTTTTTTCTTAATTCTCTTTCACTCTGCAATAAGAGAAAGCAAAGAAATATACAAGCTTTTCTCTTGGATTATAAAAAAATTCTTACTGGGCCAATTTTCAAAGTTTTCTAATTTTATCACTAGCCAGCTTCAAGCTTCTCTTTAAACCACAAGGTCTAAAAATGTGCTTTTTTTCTCTCTCTGATACTATTGTCTATTATCTTTTATGGAGAAGCTTTTTTATGCTGCTCTGTGAAAATGAAGGTAATGCAGTCATCACGTGAGGCTTATAGGCCATGGCTAGTATACCACAGTATTTAAAATACTATTCATCCACTTCTCTGTAGCCATGTTTATGACAAGATCATCTCCACTTACTTTTTCTCCTTTTTTTGTACCACACTGCAGCCAGTAACGCCAAGACAAGCAGGAAAAGGCTCACAGCCATGCGTGCCCACATGTATGAGTTAATAACACCTTTAAGGCCAAAATGGTTACATTATATTTTTCATTTTTCATTTCAAAACACCCTTCTACCTCTGAGTTTCTGTATCAGAGCAAAAAAACCCAAACAATAGCTACTATAGATTAACACGACTCTTCTGCAATGTTTATCAGATGCAGTAACTGAATTTTGTAAAATTAAATCATTCTTCTCATTAGCCGTCCTGTATCTTACAGCTCTGCAAACCAAGTCACCATGTCCAAGTCTGATTTTATATAGGGGGATAGAAATATGATGTGTCCTGGTTAATGGATAAATTAGGGTGGGAAACTTGATGCTTTTTAGATATTGCTGAAATAAACTTTTGAGCATTCTTTCTCACTGATGCACCAATCTGTGGCTTCTGCGTTGTGATTCAGCAACATCTGCCCCTTACAAGGATGATGGCCATCTACTGAGGTTTTGATAGACAAACCATCTTGGGCAGTTAAGTAGGAGGGATTTTCAAATGGAGGGGACAATGAGAAAATCCTTTATTGTAAGCATTTTAAATAAAGTAACTGAGACAGGGCAAGTTAATGGAGGACACGGGACTTGTACACAATTGTTTAAGGTAGTTTTGAAGATGCCTTGCCAGCTGTTCTTGAAGGACAGATCCTCATGACATTGCTTTATTCTCTCTCATCCATAACTAAGGATGCTTTAGATTTACCTAACAGTGCTGAAGTAGTATTTTCACCTTGCTACGCGTACAATATGTGGCACTTTTTAGCAAATGTGGTGATGATGAAGCAGAGACTGAGATCTTCTGAGCTCCTAAGGGCCATTTTGAACACCTCCCATCCTTTCCTCCAGTCACTGGGGATGTCTCTCCATGTCCATTTCAGCTTCTTGGGAATGAACGTGATCAGGCCCTGATGTTTTGCTGTGTAATGCTTGATCTGTGCCTCACAATATGCTAATCAGGCATCACACTATCTCCTTATCTACAGGTAGTCCTGAACTTACGATAATTAATTTAGTGACCATTTGAATTTACAATGGTACCAAAAAGCAACTTGCAGTATGACCGTTCTTCACACTTAAAACCATTGCAGCATCCCCACGATCATGTGTTCAAAATTTGGATGCCTGGCAACTGGTTCATATTTATGATGGTTGCCAGTTTCCTGAGGTCATGAGATCACCTTTTGCGACCTTCGTAAACAATCATGTTACTCATTTAAGTGATTCACTTAACAACTGTGGCAAGAAAGGTGATAAAAATGGGGTAAAACTCACTCAACAGCTGTCTTGCTTAGCAACAGAAACTTTGGGCTCAATTATGGTTCTATGTCGAGGACTACCTGTACTGTAGCTCCTTATTTGCACTATATATATAGCGTCGGTCAGCTGCTTTTAGATGGAGCAAGTGGGCAAGAGAGTGACCTTGAGAGACAGGAGGAACAGCTGCAGCCCACAGAAGGGGGAAGGAGCACGGGGAAGCACTTCAAAAGGGACCCTCCCTAGTTTGCCAGAGAGAAAAAGGAAAGGAGGGGAGAAATACTTTTCAGTCTTGCAAGATTCTGTTAATGTAACCTAATAATAAAGATAGAGCTAGTACTCCTGGTTGTTTTTCTTCTCTGGACTACCTCGCAGGGATAACTCCAGTCTTGCAAGCCTGAAAGTATTTTTCCCTTCCAGAAATCCTATACAATAGGTAATCTAAAATGTAATAAATAGATAAAGTACAGGTAATCCTCAATCATTTGTTTAGCAACTACATGTAGTCCTCGACTTACAACAGTACGTTTAGTGACCGCTCCAAGTTGCAACAGCACTGGAAAAAGTGACCTAGGACAATTTTTCACACGACCGCTGCAGCACCCCCATGGTCATGTGATCAAAATTCAGATACTTGGCAACTGGTTCACATTTGCATTGATTTGTTCCGCGGTCATGTGATCACCTTTTGTGACCTCCTGACAAGCAAAGTCAATGGGGAAGCCAGATTCACTTAACAGCCCTGTTACTAACTTAACAGCTGCAGATTCACTTAACAACGGTGGCAAGGAAAGTCGTAAAATGGGGCAAAATTCATTTAACAAGTGTCTCACTTAGCAACAGAACTTTTGGGCTCAATTGTGGTCATAAGTTGAGGACTATCTGTATTCGTAGTTACAATGGGGCTGAAAAAAGTCCCATCCTCACACTTACGACGATTTCTTGCACTTATGATTGTCACATCACCCCCATGGTCACGTGAATGCAATTTGGATGCTTAGCAACCAGCTCACATATACAAATTTGTTCCAGTATCCTATGATGGATATTGGAACTTGCAACCTTTTTGGAGGGTTTATGGCAAAAAGAAAAAAAAAACAAATCGGAAGAATAGGTTTGCACTTATGACCGTGGTGTTCACTTAATGACAAATGGTATTCACTTAATGGCTGTCATAAAAATGGCCGCAAAATCAGGTCTGACTTGACTTATGAGCGCAATGATTTAGCAAAAGAAATTCCTCCCAACTGTGGTTGTAAGTTGAGGACTATCTGTAGATCCAGGAAATGGAAAATCAGAGAGCATGAAGGAGTGCAATGCACGCAGTGACAAAGGGGAAAACAGGACCGTCAGATTGCTCAGCCATGAAAAGGGAAGTCTGATGTAGAACTTCTCAAATTGTGAAGGGATATCACACAGAAGGAAGTCAAAACTTGCACTTCAGTCCAAAGTGCAAGACATCTACATGGAGGTGTTGTGGAAATGAAGGAACACAAGCCAGCTCTTTGGAGAAGGAAAGTTTTAATATGCGCAGGTTCAGATGGCCTAAGCCAATACAAAGATCTGAACCCCAAGGAGCGTCCAGAGTACACATATATAGGTTATACAACGTATGCATTTCCTGACCCCTCTAGGCCCCATATATGGTAATATGTTAAACATTGTGATCTCAGCATTCCTGAGGGTATGGAAAAGTACCAGACAGTTGAACATTGACATAGAGATAAAAATAGTGAATTGGCTACTAAGCAAAGCAAAAACAGGATATGGGTGAAATATGGCTGCAGCAGTCAAGGACAGTTTGAGAGAGCATTATCTCCAGACTCAGCAATTTCTGGAATGCCTTGTGACCAGTCCACCTCATTCCCCCCTTTTGGAGAACAATCTACTTCTTAGGACGATTTTTCTCCATCTGTGACACCAGACTTTGCCCCTTTCATACCTTCATAATCCCACAGAGCCATAACCTGGGCTGTTGCTTTTCGTTCAGCCAACAAAGACATCCGCGTTGGCAAAGATATATTAGCGGCTAAAGAAAAGAGACACTGAACCAGGCAACAGCCACCAATCAGTAGAGCAAGTAGGATTACTGCGTACTGAATGATGTTCCCAATAAGGCCCATCGGGAGCCAAGACCACAGGTTGTCCCACCAGCTGCCTAAAGTACTAATCTGCAGTTCAGAAGCCACTTTATGAAGGACCTTGATTTGTTGCTTTACTACCCCTGATTGATCAGTGAGATTAAAACAGCACATTCCCTCAAAGGAATCACAACCAAGATGTTGACGAAGCAAAAGATAATCTATAGCAGCCCTGTATAGATTTAATGAAGAGAAGGATGAGGGGGGACATGATAGCAGTGTTCCAATATCTCAGGAGCTGCCACAAAGAAGAGGGAGTCAAGCTATTCTCCAAAGCACCCAAAGGCAGGACAAGAAGCAACGGCTGGGACTTCCGGTTCCGGTTCGCGGCGACTCCGGTCGTGTTTGGAGACTTGTCTCCACACCGGCTGGGTTTTTCTTCGCCGGTAGACCCCTTGTGGGTCGAAAGTTGCCCTGGAGGGGTGACCACCGAGGAGGAGGCTTGCTGGAGACTGCGGGAGGGCGGCAGCTTCTCTCGTGGCTCCAGCTATTTCCTGAGGGCTAACGGAGCAAAAGATCATCCTGTAAGATGGCCGATTACCCTGCTGCACCAGCCAAAAGTCACAGCAACATCTAAGCGTGAATAGACCCACCGTGGATGATCCGGGTGAGACCCCTTCTCCTCCTCTCTTCACCCTACTTTGTTCTCTTTTTTTTGCCTGTAAAAGCTCTGTTGGAATTATTTCCCCGTCTTGAAAAAGCAGCTTTGGTATGTGTGGGAGGAAAGGCGCTGAACAAAAAGGTTAAAATAAATTTTTTTAAAGACTACACTTTATTCTTATCTACTTTGGGGTACAGAAAAAAACTTTTTTTTAAGAGCTCTAGTATCATACTATACTGGAAGATTGTTTCTTTTTCCACCTTTTTCTCTAAAAGATAGAAAAAGGGAAAAAATGGTGTCTGGAAAAGATTTTTTAACCTATTGAGGACATCTACTGGCAAAAAGTTAATATTGCAACTCCTGGTTACTGTTTGGAGATGAGATGGACTTGGCCTTCATATTACTTTTGAAGAGAAAAGATAAGTGGATGCAGCTGTGGGAACTGTGGGGGTGGATACTGCTTTACTCTTATTGAATACAGCCTCCACTAAAAGAAAAAAAAGGGACTCTCTTCAATTATTATTAAAATGGAGACACCTTACTCACAATTGAACTATAAACTTATATTGGAAAAGATTTACGAGGCTACTGAAGAAATATGTGCTACAATGAAAGGGAGTTCTACAGAATTAAGAGTCAGAAGCCATATTCCAAACCTTCAAACTGACTTTCAGATAACATCTGACCATTCTATACACCAAAACATACCAGAAGAGGATTTAATTGAGACCAAAGAGGAATTTATTTTATCCTACAGTACAAGCATTTCATCTATACCTTTGAGGATCAGAAAAATCAAAGACTGAGATTTGAGCCTTTAAAGCAACGAAGCTTTAAGGATAAGAGAAATAGACGCCCAATGCAGAGGACGAGATGCTTCTTATTGTCTCAAATGATACTACAAGCAATAAAGAGAGACTTATTGGCTGAAAGGGAAGCTTTGTTATGAAAACCTGCCTGGCACACAAAAAAAGGCCAGAATAAGACTGAAAAGTTAAACTCAAAATTATATGTGATGGATCAAAGGCACTGTAGAATTATGGATTGATTTAAGGATTAAGATTTAGAGTTAGAAGTAAGAGAAAAATGGGTGATTATTAGAATATATATTTTAAATAGATTAAGAATGTATTCTTTGGAATAATAGGTTTATTTGTATGAAAACTATTATGTAATGGAATGAAGAAAACTGAAGAGGCGTTTTAGATATGGATTGATTTAATAACTAATTGAGTATGTTAAATTAGCAAGATGATGTTCTTGTCTGATAATATGGACATTATTAGGTATGATAATTAACTGGATGAAATTTGAATTTGGCCCAATGTGCTGAAATGATTTAAGGTCTGATATTATTTTGTTATTTTGTTATCTTAAAGAGATTGATTGATTGATGGATTATATATGTATAGGATAGACTAATATTTTACTTTAATTAGGAGATATACTGTGTAGTGGAAGAAGAAATAAATGAGATTTGTGATAAAATTAAGGATTTATAAGATTGAGATCTAGAATATATTTGGAAGGGATACCTGAATTGATAATTTGTTTCTTTAAAGTCAAATTTGATTATGCTAATTGTAAATTCACAAAGCTCTAAAACAGGTTTAGGATTCTTAGAAATTTAAATTAGAAATGGATTGTCTTAAATGTATTAGGTTAATTGAGGGAAATAGAGAGGGAATATTTAATGCATTGATTTGAGTTATTAATACATAGTTTTATTTCTGGATGTTTGATTACCCCAGCACCACGGTGTGTCTCAAGCACTTTGTTCTAAGAATCAAAAAACCAATAAAATTTGTTTAAAAGAAGCAACAGATGGAAACTAATCAAGGAGAGAAGCAACCTAGAACTAAGGAGAAACTTCCTGACAGTTAGAACAATTAACCAGTGGAACAACCTGCCTCCAGAAGCGGTGAATGCTCCAACATTGGAAATTTTTAAGAAGAGACTGGACAGCCATTTGTCCAAAATGGTATAGGGCAGGGCTTTTCAACCGGTGGTACGCATACCACTCATGGTACTTTGCCTCATGGCAGGTGGTACGTGATTGCTAGCCAAGTGTAGCAGGGGAGGGGAATGAGCCAAAGTGAGCCAAGCCTGAGGGAGAGGCAGCTGCAGCTGCAGAACTGTCTGGGCTTGGCAGAAGCCCCAGGAGCCGGCAGGGCTCCAGCTGATTGGCGCTTCTGGAAGCAGCTTGGAGACAGCCTGTCTGGCCCAGGCAGCCATGTGGTCTTCCCAGGTCTTTCTGCAGCTTCCTGCACCTGCTCTGTCAATCACAGGCCCAGGACATAACACCCCTCCCCTCTTAGTTAAAAAAAATAGACACTACTATTTTTAACTACTACAAGATTACCCTTTTGAGTGTGTTCTTATTTCTAGGGAACCCCTAGGCCTGCCAGCTTACTGACAGGAACCTTACATAATCTTGTAAGAACTTTGGAGGGCCTCTGGCCTGCTCCGAGTGTCTCGGAGCTGCTGCCACTGCCCGGTCTGCAAGCTCGCCTGCCAGGCTCAGCAGACCGGGACTTTGAGTCCCAATTGATACAGGCAAACCCGCATCTTGCTGACTGGCCTGGTCTGGTAAGCCCAACCCTTTGTCCATTTGACTTCGGCAGGCTCTTTCCGGTAAGCCCAGACCAGAGTTCCTTGGTGGGGTGGAATTCCCCAGGTCAGCGATAGACCCTTGTTGGGAGCACTGTCCCGTAGGCACAAGGCCAGCAGACAGAGTGACCTGAACAGCTGGTTGCGTGCAATGTCCCATGGACCCAGTGCCAGAGTCAGGAGCTGCCTTGTTGGCAAAACCCCTATGTGCAGAGTGCAGACCCCTGCTTCCGCAGGAAGACTGAGATCCACGATCATGAGCGTGGTCCTCCCCCCCCCAAGAGCAGAGTCAGGAGTGGAAGGGTGACTGGGTAGCCTCCAGAACAGCTGGTCAATGTGCCGACGCAGCACGCGAACATTGCCCAAGGCCACTTCGTATGACAGTGGCCCAGTGACCTTGCAGACCACTGCTGTCACCCAGAGATGTCCAGGTCCATAGTTTCTTGCCCAAACCAGATCGCCCACCTGTAGTCTCCTCGGTGCCCGCGGCTGTGACACCTGTGAAGCCACCCGGTCTGGGTGCAATCTGTCCAGTTTGGTAATGAGACGGTGACCCCAGCGAAGTTCAGCTGGGCTCTTGCCTGTAGCTGTGCAAGGTGTGGTGCGGTGGCAGAGGAGAAAATCAGCTAACCTGTGGTGCCAGCTCCCATGAGTGAGCCTCTTCAAGGCGTCTTTGGTTGTGCGCACCATGCGCTCAGCTTGGCTGTTGGAAGCCGGATGAAAGGGTGCCGAAGTAGCATGACGTATCATGTTGGCTTGCAGGAAAGCCTGGAACTCCGAAGAGGTGAATTGAGGTCCGTTGTCGGAGACAAGAACATCTGGGAGCCCTGGATGGTCCTGGCAGTAGTCGTGGTGGACACTGGAACGACCTCTAGCCATTTAGAGTGACTGTCCACCACAATGAGGAAGAATTGCCCCTGAAAGGGGCCAGTGTAGTCGATATGAACTGTCGACCAAGGAGCATGTGTGTCCTCCCACCTATGTACAGGAGCCTGTGGCATTTCAGGCCTGGACTGTTGGCAAATGTGGCACCCCTGGACCTGGGCCTCAATCTCCTTATCAAGCCCAGGCAAACGCCTTCATCCAGACTATTCCCGGATGTCCCTCATGCAGAGACTGCAAGACTCTAGTCCTCAATGAGGTAGGGATCACTACCCTACTACCCCACAGGACACAACTCTTAAAGGTGGATAGCTCATGCTTCCTTTTCCAGAAACTCTGCAAATTAGTGCCAGGACACGTGTCAGGCCATCCTGACAGCACCCAGTTCAACATGCGTGTTAGCGTGTGATCAGTGGCTGTTTCTGCAGCCACATCCCCCGCATTGAGGGGAGACTCAGGCAAATCCTGGATATCCAGGATGTGGTTAGCTGGAGCAGGATCTGATTCTACAAGCTGTAGAGGCAACCTACTAAGGCCATCTGCATGGCCCATTTCTTTGCCTGGTTTGTGAACCAGGGAGTAGTCATATGCAGAAAGTCAAATTGACCACCTCAACATTCTAGGAGAAATGATGTGTGGGGTTTGCTTGTTCGTTCTGAACAACCCAAGCAGTGGCTTGTGGTCTGTAAAGACCGTGAAGTGGTGACCATACAAAAAGTCATGGAACTTTTTTATGCCAGCCACTATTGCCAAGGCTTCCCTGTCTATCTGTGCGTAATTACACTCAGCAGGAGACAGAGTCCTTGAATAGTAGGCTACAGGAAGTTGTGTTCCGTCAGCCTTGAGGTGACTTAAGACAGCCCTGATCCCATAAGGGGATGCATCGCAGGCTATACAAACCGGCAGCTGCTCATTGAAATGAGCGAGAACAGCGTTTGAAGACAACAATGCCTTGACCTCAGCAAAACTCCTTTCGTGGACTTGTGTCCACTTCCAAGGAGTCTGTTTATCCAAGAGCCAGTGTAATGGCTCTGCCACTGCAGCCTTGTGAGGAAGGAATGAATGATAGAAATTTAGAAGCCCAAGGAAGGCTTGAAGCTCGCTCTTCGACTTGGGGCTTGGGGCCTGCTGAAGCACTTTGAGCTTAGATTCAGCAGGATGGATGCCTTCGGCATCTATGCGAAACCCCAGGAATTCAGTGGAAGTAACTCCAATTTTGCATTTTTCTTGCTTAAGCTTCAGCCCCGCTTCGCAGAAACGCAGCAAAATGGACCGAAGCCTTTCAGACAGGTTTTCGATTGATTCCCCTGCGATGAGGACATCATCGAAATATGGGCAAACTCCCAGAATGTTACTGAGCGTTCGCTCCATCACGCTTTGGAAAATGCCAGGGGCTACGTTAACCCCGAACTGCAATCTTCTGACTTTGAAAGCTCCCCGGTGCGTTACAATCGTCTGAGCCTCAGCTGTTGCATCATCAACCGGTAGCTGTTGATAGGCCTGAGCCAAATCGAGTTTGGCAAAAAGTCGGCCTCCTCTAAGTGAGGCCAAAATGTGGTTCACCACAGGCACCGGATAAGAGTGCTGCTGTAACGCTTTGTTTAGCGTGCATTTATAGTCAGCACAAATGCGGACTTCCCCGTTGGCCTTGAGTGGCGTGACTATGGGTGTTTCCCATGGACTGCTATCCATAGGTTCCAAAATACCTTGCTGTAGCAGTTTATCCAGCTCGGCATTGATCTTTTGCTTAAGCGCAAAAGGCACCCGACGAGGCTTAATCCTACTCGGTGCAATGGAGGAATCTAACCGCAAAGCAATTGGAGGCCCCTTGTACGACTCTAGCTCTGGGCTGAACACATCAGCAAACTCCTTGCAAACTTCCGCAAGGCCTGCTGTTTGCACGCTGTGTAGCCCAGTCACTTGAATCCCAAGTGCCTCGAACCAATCGAGTTCAATTAGACTCGTGCACAATCGAGTTCAATTAGACCAATCGAGTTCAATTAGACTCGTGCACTCCTCAACCACAACAATGTCCAGAAACCCCTTGAATTTCCTACATTGCACTCTGAGCGTTGCCTCCCCTTTCACACTGACTCGAGAATTCTGGAAGTCTGTTAAGATAAGATTCGATGGCCTGAGTTTAACTGTCTGGCCGCTTCTACAGCAGATCTGCTTGAGGGTGTTCTGGGAAATGATTGACAGAGCTGAACCCATGTCCAGCTCCATCATTAAGGGGACCCCCTGCAATTTGATATCAATACGCAGCTTCTTCTTCAATTGCCGGTGGGCTCCTGTTCTCAAAATGCTCCTGCGGGACGTGCAGAAACACACCCTATTCTGGCTGGGGACCCTGATACCTTTCCGAGGCAATTCTTCCAATGGACGGTCTTTCTTGCGACCCAAACAGACGGCGGCTATGTGGCCTTGCCGGCCACACGCCTGGCACGTAGCAGAGCGAAAACAACAGTCGGAGCGCTTGTGGCATCCTACATATCTGAAACACCAAGGGAATAGAACTGCCTTGTCAGACCCCTTGTCAGCTCGCTTTTGGGGCCTTCTCTCTGCTGGCTGCTGCAGACGGTCGACCTTATTTTCGGAATCCAGTTCGGATACCTCTCAAGCAACCTCTTGATGTATTGAGCCCAAACTCGTAGGGTTCTTGGAAAGCCGCAAGGCCTTAACAGCTCCTCCCGCCGCTTCGTCGGCCGTGATCTCCCTTAGCGCATTTTGGAAGGAGACGTCTTCCTTTGCAAAAATCTTTTGCTGCAGCTCTCGGCTCCTCAAGCCACAAACTAGCCGATCTCGTAGCCGTTCTTCTAAGTCTTTGAACTCACAGGGCCTAGCAGCTTGTCGCAGCGCAGCAATAAAGTCCACAGCAGACTCTCCTGGATGTTGGTCCTGCTGCTCGAATGCATGACGTCATGCAATCACCGATAGCTTCGGTTCAAAATGTTCCTTTAACATTTTCTTCAGCTCTGTATAAGCGATGGATTCCAAAGGTGCTGGGGCAACCAGATTTTCAGCAATATCAAATGTCTCTTGCCCACAGACACACAGTAACGTTGCGGCTTTGAGCCCGTCCTCCCGAACTTGGTTTACCCTGAAGTAGTTTTCTACTCTGGCAACGTATGAACTCCAACGTTCAGGGTGCGCTGTATCGAATTTGGACAGACGCCCTATCTTAGCCATCATTTCTTCTTGGTGGCCTCGTTCAACGCCTCGTGCTGCTCAGCCTTGCGAAGGGGTTCCAGGATGAATCTTGGCGAGCTCTCCTCCAGTGTCTTCGTACTGGCAGGCAGAGTCGCACAAGTTGGAACGCCGAACTTCCAAGCACTTCGGCCTTCCGTGGTGAGTCAGCCTAGTATTCTTTTGTTGTTTTCTTGGAGCACGATCCCACCTTTGTCGCCAATGTTCTGTTCTGTGCGTTGGTAAGGCAGTGAGACGAGGCAGGAGTAACAACAGTTGCTTCTTTATTCAAGCTTCCACAGAACAACACAAAATGGCGCAGATCCCTTTTATACCCTTTTGCAGGGAACAGCGTCAGCCAATAAATGCAATGTATTTTCCTGCTTTGCGCATGCGCAGTAGGCTGGAGACAGCCTCTCTTGCCCGGGCAGCCACGTGGTCTGCCCAGGTCTCTCTGCAGCTTCCTGCACCTGCTCTGTCAATCACAGGCCCAGGACATAACAAGGGGGAGAGAAGAGGGTATAAAAGAACTGGTTTGGGTGGGGGAAGGAGAAAAAAGACATCAGGAAAGGTTTAATCTCTTTAAACAAATGTAATTAGTTTTACCCCTTTTAATTGAGTCTGTCTGTGGCTTTTAGAAAGTTTTCTTTAAAGGTAAACAGGCTTAATTTAAAGCTAAAGGTTTTTGCAATTGCCGGAGCCTTTCAGTCAAGGATTGCATCATTGTGACATGTGACACGCCTGAGGCAGCTTCAAGAGAAAAAAACCCCCAGAGTTTGTGTTTCTTTATTTTCTTGCTTTGCACTTGATTCCTGTGTCTTTAAGGGTACAGGGAAGGGATTGGAAAAGCTCAGAAGGGCCAACCAGCTAGCTCAGGAGTCTACAAACTTAGCCACTTTAAGACCTGTGGACTTCAACTCCCAGAATTCCTCAACCAGCCATGGGGGCTGAGGAATTCTGGGAGTTGAAGTCCACAAGTCATAAAAGTGCCAAGTTTGAATTCATCATACATTTGTCAGTGCAAAGGGAAAGTGATTCAGCAAAGGAACAGCCACAGAAGAAATTAAAACTGGTACTTTTTTTCTTTTTTTTACAGTTTGTAATATTTTATTAGATTATAGAATAAAATACAAAAATACAAAAGCAAATAGTAGGACACAGTGGGGAGGAAAAAGGGGGGGAAAGTGAGGGGGAGAAGGGAAAAAGAACATATTTCCTCTGTTGCAGTAGAAGGAAGCATTAACATTGAACCTCAACTTTTTACTTTTCCATAATATTATAAACTAGCCATTTCTATAACAACAAATGAATCTAATCAGTAAAACCCAACCCCCCCCCCTTTTTTGACACCTTGCTAAGCACTGGTGGTACTCAAATATTGTCAAGTCCTAAAAGTGGTACAATCTGTGAAAAGGTTGAAAAGCCCTGGTATAGGGTTTCCTGCCTGAGCAGGGGGTTGGAGTAGATGACGTCCAAGGTCCCTTCCAACTTTATTATTTTTATTACATAGAATAATGGAGCTAAGTTATAGGAAGATGGATTTTGATGGAATGTTAGTAAGAACTTCCTAACCATAAGAGCACTTCAGCAGGGAAAACAATGAGGCGGTGGGACCTCCTTCATTGGATGTAAGCTAGACAGCCATCACCCTAGGATAATTTAATTTCAATTCCTGTCAGGGGTGTCGACAAAGAGAACATGGTGGCTGTGCCACTTCCATTATAGTCCAGCCCTTCATGTATGGGTATCAGTATTGCGATATACATACAAAAGAGTAGGGCTTTGATTGCATTGTTGCATCACCAAGGGCCAATACAGAGTAGAGTAAGCAGAAATACAATTCCTACCACCTTTAAATCTGCAAAAAGATCTCAATGTCATTATCTGTTTTCCACTTTCAACCTATTTTCTGTAAGAACTCAATACAATGGAAAGGGACCACAAATAACTGCCTTGGGGACAGCCAGGCTCTATGTCCTACAATTTTAGCAATGCAGCCAAACAAAGCAACATTCCTTAGCAACATGTTTGATTTCAAGAATATATTTGAACCTCTATGTAGGTCCAAGAGACACAATTAGAAAAGAATGAGTGACTGAAAATCAATATTTTATTTATAGGTGTGCCCATATACCACAGGAACAATCAAATGTAAACTATATGGGGGCTAAAAAGGTATTGAAGAGACATTGTCCCCATGTGCTATTTGGGAAGTAGGCATCTTCTGACTAGAGAAACCATCATGGTGGCTGTTTTGAGAAGAAGCAAGTTCTTAAGGCAGCCATTTTGGTGATTGCCCAAAACAGATTTCTGCTTTTCCAGATATGCTCACCTAAACCCCAAAGCTGACCACTCCTGCCTCTTTGTGGCTGAACATCAGTCTCTATCTCTGCAAAATGTTCCATCAGGGATTTCTGGGTGGAAGGATTAGCAATCATTCAAAATATTGGGACATGTCTATCTCATTGACTGGAGGAAATTGGAAACTACGTTGGGTTTGGTCTACGCCTCCAAAATCCAACTCACATCAGACCTGAGTAATTTTATCTGTGTTCACCATAATCATCACAACAGCCTTGAAGATGTTCATCAGATCCTCCCTTTCCCAAAGGCATGGTTCAACATCTGTGTTCTAGTCCCAAGAATAATTAACCAAGGTCAAAACTAACTGTGCTTAGTATATAGTCAAAGACAGCTATTAGGTTTATAACTGGTTCAGCAGGTAATGTCAACAGAGTCTGCAGAAAGACAGTCCTCATTCTTATTTATGAAGGGCAAAATCAGACCATTTCTTAGTTCCTGAGATTCTATGGGGAGATTCTCACCTGAAGCATTGGACCCTCCGGGTATCATCTCCATGGTGGGATTCATCATCTCAGGGTCTAAAAAAAGGATTCAAGAAAGAAATTCATTTGTTCCTTTGGCTTTCAACAATATTTCTTGTGAACAGCAAAAACAAAGGTTCTTTTTGTATGTTTCAGAATATCTTCATTCACAGGCAAAAGAAGGAAGAATTCCCTCCACTCCAAAGAAAATGGGGATGGAAGCCCAGCACCACTCTACAACAAACAAGAGCAGTGAGTGAATCTAATGCCACCAGCTTTTTTCCAACAAGAGAGGCTCTTTCTGCTCTGGGCACACTTCCATATCATGGGGGTCCACCTAAAGCTGGTCACATGATTAAGTTCAGAGGACAAGCAGGACCCACGGCCCACATCTGAAGTCTTTGCAGGGCCTGTCTTGACTAAGTCCTTTCTCGTCTCCTCTCCCTGCATATGTGAAATATGTGTACTGCCCCTTCCATGTTTTCCTGGGAGCATTTGCTGTCAACGAATACCTTTAAAATATTGTCATCCAAATTTCCTCATTTTATGCTGAACCCGGCAATCACTGCAAGGACTCACTATTGGAGCCATGTCCTACAATATGTACAATTGTTATAATCTGGTGATGGAACAAATGCAGAAGTGCAAATAAGCCTCTGGTCAGTATTGCAATATGTGTCCCTTCACCCTTCTGCCTCTATCTCTTCTTGGTCTCTTGAATGTTAATTTTATTGCTATAATCTACTAAATCAAGAACCATCTGTGCCTTCTTGCCTTTCCATCAGCTTTCATGTCAATCTTTCTCTATCCCTCCTTCTCCCTGAAACATTCAAAGATCCCAAGACAGATACTAGCCTATCCAGAGTCACCTACTGGCCTAATGTTTTATGATGATCAATCTGTCTGATATCCACTACTAAGGGCTCTGCCCCAGTTTGAGCTCTTCCAGAATTTCAGTCCATCTCAGATGGGGCAAATGGAGAAAAGGAAATGTGCTACTTTGGTGACTTACCTCTCAAAGGCAGCTCCAGTGGGTTACTTGGCACTGACCAGACAAAGGGATTGCTTTCTTGGTGGTACTGGCAGGTATAATTTTGTGCCTCTTCCAACCTCGTCGACTGGAGAAAAAAATCCACTGCCTTTTCCCCTGACTCTGTAGCCTTGTATTTTATCTGCCGCCTTGAGTTCATAAGAGCAAATATCCGATTAAGTTTTGTCCCCTCAAACCATATGGTGAAGTATAGATGCTTTTTTACATTTAACATCTGGATGGTAGGCTTGGTCAGGCTGGGATCTAGAAGGGGGAAAGATTCAGTGGAATCTCAGAGACCCTTGTAGGCAAGTATCTCCTGTTTCATTCAACCACAAATAGCATCCCTCCCATTTCAGGCTTTTGGAAATGGGAGGATCCTCTTCTCCATTCTCAGATACATTTTTTTTTGCAAATATTTATAAGAAAGCCTATTTATTTCTTCCCCACTCTGTTATTCTGTCCAAGCACCCAAATTTCCCTTATCTTACATTCTGTGTCTTCAAAATGATATACTAAACAATGTTAGCTGACAGAGAATGACATCTGTAAAAGCCAAAAGATATCAAAATAAAGTTGTAGGTGCCACGATGAAAGTACGCAAATGGTTGCATTGTGTCATGAGGTCAATTACCTCTGATGCAATTATTAAGGTACCACATTTTCATTTTGACATCCTGATGTCATCTATTGGCCGTCTTTGTCCAACCCAATGGGTGCCCTAGCACAGAAATGGATTTGGCATTTCAAGGACTGTGAAAGAACCTAATTCACATCCGGGCTAGAAAAAGAACCTATTTAAATCTAGATCACATCACTATGGACACAAAGGGGCAATTTTTTGCAAAAAGCATGGATGCTTGACTTGAAGCAACTTGACTTTTCATTCAGGTATTATAAAGTCTAATATCCCACCTCTCATAAAAGTTCTCTCAGAGGTATACAGAAGGGTGCTCCCTTCTTCCCATTCCCCCCCCTCCCCATAACAACCCAAATATGTTGGTTGATAGAGAGCAATTTGCTCAAGGTTACCCGTGAGCTTCTCTGCAGGGAAAGGAAATATTCGGCTGATGTAAAATTGTGGAACTTTTTGTAGTACCATCTGTGTGGAAAACAAACAATTTAGTTTACAGAGTACTGAGCAGACATCACCTGTTAGGTTGAGATAAATTTCATCACTGAAGGGTGAGCATATGTTTCCCTGGCTTGCATCCTGGCAAAATCTACATCTGTAGATGCCCCCATGTGATTGCCTGAGACGGATCAAGGAAAATGCAACCTGATTGGATTGTGCCGCAGTAGCTTTTACAGTTTCCACTTCATAACTCGAGCTTGTATATCTGCTGAGATAGAATGTTCCACCAAAATCATTCTTGCTCCTGCAGAAGATAGTGACCTTTTCACCCAAAGCAACTGTCCCATTGAAGTTGCTAGAGACCAAAGGCTTGGGAAGAGTTTGACCTAGACAATAAAAAAGAAAAAATCAGCAGAATAACATGTGAAAAGTGGAGCATCTGCTTATCTCACTCCTCAGAAATGAAACCACTAAAGGAAGAACCAGGACTCTTTTCATGTTTAGAAGCAGTAGTTTCCTTTAGGGAGAGTGGCTGATACTTTTTGGAAGAAACAATTACAGTCAGGAGCACTTAACCAGAGAATACACCTCCAATAATATTTATTTTGTTGCTACTTATTACCATTTTTATGCCTTCAGATTTTTGATATTATTAATGATAGGATACTGCAATAGGGATCAGGAAATATGTTGATGTGTTTGAGCCCAGGAAGTAGTTTAGGGAAGATTTTATTCTATATCACCAAACCTTTAGTTTATTCAGTATTTTATATTTCATATTTTCTAGTTCTACCTCATGTATTTATTATTTAATCCAGGACATCATACAAAGATTGCAACATCCTTTTTTTTAAATATAACCTATGTCCAACTTCTCTTATTGGTCAAAACCAGCTGGTCTTTCTTTCTCATATGAACTGCTTTTTATGGTGAAACCTCAGTGTGCTTCATATTGCGTGCAACATTATCAATGCACAAAAGCAGTAGACCCTGTTTGTCATTGCCCCCTCCCAACAACACTGAAGATGCAGGACAAGTATAAGGATGAAGATCCACACTTTATCGAAACAACAGCATTGAGTTCTACCTTACCAAGAAAAAGGAACACAGTACACTAGAACCGCAAGTTTTTTATAAGGATTTTGAATTGTGGGGTGGGAAAGTTTAAGCCTCTGGTTCACTATCAAGAACTTGAGATCATAAGGGGAAAACTAGATAGATTTGATTGCATAAGAGAGCCTTAGGGGTATATCTTATTGTAACATAATTTTCTACTTCCTTTAATTTTATCATCATTTGTAGTTCTTTATTTACCTTGTCAAATATAACTCACCTGGTCTTTGGTACATACAGTAACTTTCAGATTACTACTCTGTTTTATGAGACATTATTTCAAATATTCACTGCAAACCTGTTCAGATTGGCAGCCAACCACAGGTCATGATTTGCAAACTGCACAAAGAAAACTACACACAAAACACCAAAAGTGCAGCAAAGATACACACAAACACCACCAAAGCTTTTTTTCAATAGGATTTCCCCAAATTATGCTGACATAGAAGCATTCTAATGCACACATATCCCTATAGCTCAGCTTCATCACTTGATAATCTAATTAAGTAGACTGAGATCCATGAATGAACACATGTTTAACCCAATTAAAGTAGGTTGAGCTGACAAAACATATCACAAAAGATAAAAAAACGATTAAAAGTAATTGAGCTTCATGCATAGTACAGATGCAATCGCCAATTTTAATGGACCAGTTAAGCATTTTGTGTCAATTAAGCTAGTCTATCATGGCCCACCCAGAGTCACTCAAAGGTGAAATGGACAGCACATAAATTTAATAAATAAATTTCCAAGAAAGACCAGGAAATGTGTTCTCCTGAGAGTCTGAAGAGCAAGAGATTCCTCCCATATTTCACTGCAGAAAAGACTTTTGAAATAAATACCTTGAATGACCCTTGTGACCAACTCTTAGGATTAAAATATTCATCAGTGGAACTGACTGCTTGTTGGAGTGCTTACACTGTGCCTCTGTCTAAGCTCAAATCCTTCAAGTGTAAACAATTATTTCAGACGGCCCATAAGCATCCAGAAAGCCACCCCCAGAACCTTCCAGCATTTTGGGAAAGGGGTGCAACCCCCTCAACTTATTGACTCACCTCTAGAAGTCCAACACTGCCTGGCCAACCACCACCCTGGAAAGAAGATCAGGCCATTAGAGACACAGAGCAACCAAGAAATAGGAAGCAGTGGTGAGTTTTCCCCCCCCTCTAACAAACAGCATATATGATTCCCTTTCCCTTCCATTTGGTCAGATACCAACCAAAGAAGAGGATGTTAAAGGATAATTTCACCTCCAAAGTTCCCTCAGTTTTACAGCCAGGATAGTCTTCTCAGTTCTTCTCATTTGCAGAAAATGGTCCCCACTGAGGATTTGTACCTCCTAACACACAACACAGACTGGACTATGTAAATGTACTGTCCAAACATGACCTCTGTGAGATCTCACTTTGATGTCATTCACAGTCAACAGTCCTCGTCTTCAGAAAAACCACATCCCGTTTTTCTGTTGCAAAAGAAGCATAAAATGCACTAAGAGGAAAGAATGTGCTGCAAACACCCACAGTTGGGAGATTCTCCAAATGAACCTGGATAAATTAATGATTTTTCCCCTTTTAGCAGCATCAAGAGCTTCAGTTTTTCATGAAAAGGGTTATAGTTTCTTGGGTGGAGAGCATCTGGCTTTGTCTCCTCCTCCTTCATCCTCTGTGAGACTGATTCCAAGATGGGTGGGATGCTGGTAACTTAAGCACCCATCTCGGAAGACGATGGCCTTTTCTGTAAAGAAAAGGAAAATTACACACTTTCATGAAAAACATGAAAGATTGCACAAAGCACGTGGAAGCTTCCAAGCTTGCTCTTTTAGAAGAAAAGCAATCATCATTAAGCCTCAAGCAACATACACAGGTATGACGAACAGATGGTATGGCATCTTTGAAGAATGCAACTCCCAGCAGCTGTAGCATGAAGGATCAAGTATGATACATCCAGGGAGTTGTAGTTCAGCAACATCCAAAAGGCCACCTAGTCTCCAGCCCGTCATGATAGTTGGCACTCAGCTAACAGTTGCAGTGTTTTTAGCCCAAAGTTAACTATCTTCTATAATATATCAGACTGGGCTGAAGCATATGATCACATGAGAAACTCCTCCCCAAATCTCATGAACAGCTACCAGACTTATACATCCAAAAGGTTATAGTAGCTGCCAGTCTTGTGAATCAACAAAGCCAGGATTTGGGGGATAAAAGTGTTCCTGAAATCCACCCACTCTTTGAATCCAGACTTGGCAGCTTCTGTCCTTCTAGCTAATGCCTGCTAGCCTAGCTGAGAAGGACCTGGGTAAGTGTGAATGAATAACAGAAGAACAGAATTGGAAGGGACCTTGGAGATCTTCCAGTCCAACCCCCTGCTCAAGCAGGAAACTGTATACCACAGGTCAGCAACCTGCGGCTCCAGAGCTGCATACAGATCTTTGAGCCTTCCCCTGTGGCTCCCAGCCTCCTCTGCCATTTGCAGAGAGAGACAGAGACAGAGAGAGGCACTTGCGATTCCCTGCTTCTCTCTCTGTCTCTCTCTGTGTTTGTGTTTGTGTTTGTGTTTGTGTTTGTGTTTGTGTGTGTGTGTGTGTGTATGTGTGTAAAAGAGAGTGGACTCACGGTGTTCTCCGACAAGCTGAAAAGCTTTTTGGGCGGGGCTCCTCCCTTTGCTGCATCTCTGCAGGAAGCAGGAAGGGCAGGAGAGAGCTAGCTAGCCCAGCTATGCTGACTCAGGAATTCTGGGAGTTGAAGTCCATGAGTCATAAAAGTGCCGAGGTTGCCTACCCCTGAGTTTGTTGGAGAACATCTTGAAGCCAGCTTGCCAGGTGAGCAGAAGATCGGAGAGAGGGAGAGAGAGGGGGGAGAGAAAGAGAGAGAGAGAGAGAGAGTGGGGGAAGAGGACTGGCAGACCAAGGGCAGAAAGAGAGAGAGGGAGGGAGGTAAAAAAGGATATATGCAGTGTTATCTTCATTTTAGATATCAAAAGGGTTTTGCGGCTCCCAGTGTTTTGTTTTCAGTGGGAAACAGGTCCAAGTGGCTCTTTGAGTGTTTTGGGTTGCCTACCCCTGCCCTATACCATTTCAGACAAATGGTTGTCCAACCTCTTCTTTAAAACCTCAACTCCTCAAAACCTCCTCAAAAAAGGATCCTCAACTAGACTGGCATCCTCATTTTGTGTGTGTGTGTGTGTGTGTGTGTGTGTGTGTGTGTGTGTGTGTGAGAGAGAGAGAGAGAGAGAGAGAGAGAGAGAGAGAGAGAGAGAGAGAGAGAGAATGGGCTGTCAAGGGATTCAGCCAGTTCGCACCACTTCGCCAGAACCGGTAACTAATTTTTTGTTGCCAAGGCCCAGAATGGACTTCTGGAAGCGCCATCCACACAGAGAACAGGTTGTTCACATATTTGAATCCCACCACTGAGAACGGGTGAGTATATATGTTGTAGCCAACAAAGTTTTGCTGTTCTTTTAAATTCATTGGATCTCTGTGTATTCTAAAGAACCGGTTGTGCCTCAATGTTCAGTTGAAAGTGATTTGAGTGTGGCTATTTTCCAGGACTGTGAGTGTTTGAGTAAGTGACCATAAGCTGAATTTGGGAGCATGCATGTAACATTTTTAATGGTGTCAGAAGTGGGATCCATGGATTAGACCCTTTGAATTTATTATCTGAATGATCACTTTATGGAAATTTTGAGATACCCAGTAAAGGGTGCTTTGTCACCACCTGTCTCCCAGGTGACAGCTTCACTGGAGAATCCCGAGGAAGGGGAAATGGGGGTTTGGTATGTTGTGAAGGGATGGAGACACTTGTTAAAAAGTTGGGATTCCTGTTTGTTGAGGAATTGCACAGCAGCTGTCCAAATGAAGTGGGAGACACTGACACAAACTTATGGTTTTATATAAATAAATATATTTAACATTTATATTTACAGCAGGCCAGACCTGTGTCAGGAACAAAGGAACATCATGAGCTAATTCAAAACAGCATACAGAGCACACAGAACAAAAAGGCAGGGGGAAAGGAAACTCCCCCTTTACCCCCACAACAACCAATCATAGCACAGATTGGAAGACGCATGACAACAAAAGCATGCTGTGCAAGATTTAAAAATTGAAGCTTTAAAGGACCTTGTGCACACCTTTGCTAGGAATAAGCATCCAGCTTCCAAAGAATGTAGCAAAGCAAGGGGAGCTGTGCAGACAAATAAAGCAACAATCTTACCACAATGCCTGTTAACAAGCTCAGATTTTGATGAAACCCCAGAGGGGTTTTTTTCCCATGGGAAGGACCCTTTTGAGGAATTAAGCAACAAGCTTCTGTGGGCTTCAATAACAGTAGTGGAAACCTGAGCAGAAACAAGGTGCAAAAATGCCCCAAACCAATGAGAAGAATGGGAATAAATACCGCTTTATCAGGAGGAGAACTGAAACAGATCGTTACAGATCTAGGGACCTTAACCCCTGATCCCCTGAAATGGGAGGTGTTCTGTTCTGAGCGTTGGTAAGGCATTGAGACGAGACAGGAGTAACAACAGTTGCTTCTTTATTCAGTTTTCAACAGAACAACACAAAATGGCACGGATCCCTTTTATACCCCCTTACAGGGAGCAGCATCAACCAATCAATGCAACGTATCTTTCCCGCCTTGCGCATGCACAATAGGCTGGAGACAGCCTGTCTGGCCCGGGCAGCCACGTGGTCTGCCCGGGTCTCTCTGCGGCTTCCTGCACCTGCTGTGTCCATCACAGTCCAGGACATAACACCCCTCCCCTCTTAGCTCAAAACACATAGCCTTACTATTTTACATTACTACAAATCTAACACCTTTTCAATTCTTTTGAGCGTGTTCTTATTTCTAAGAAACACTTAAGCCTGCCCACCTACTAACAAGAACTTCACATAGTCCTGCAAATACTTTGGTGGGCCTCTGGCCCGCTCTGATCTTCTTGGAGCGGTTGCAAGTGCCCGGTCTACAAGCTCGCCTGCCAGGCTTGGCAGACTGGGACTTTGATGCCCACTAGGTACAGGCAAACCCACATCATGCTGAATGGCCGGGTCCTGTAAACACAGACCAGAGTTCCTTGCTGGGGTGGAATTCCCCAGATCCACGACAGACCCCTCTTGGGAGCACTGTCCCGTAGGCACAAGGCCAGCAGACGGAGTGACCTGAACAGCTGCTTGCATGCAATCTCCCATGGACCCAGTGCCAGAGTCAGGAGCTGCCTCGTTGGCAAAACCCCTACGTGCAGAGTGCAGACCCCTGCTTCCACAGGAAGACTGAGATCCACGATCGTGATTGTGGTCCTCCCCCCCCAAGAGCAGAGTCAGGAGTGGAAGGGTGACTGGGTAGCCTCCAGCGCAGCTGGTCAATGTGCCGACGCAACAAACGACCATCTTCCAGGGCCACTTTGTATGACAGTGGCCCAGTGACTTTGCAGACCACTGCTGTCACCCAGAGATGTCCAGGTCCATAGTTCCTCGCCCAAACCGGATCGCCCACCTGTAGTCTCCTAGGTGCCCGTGGCTGTGACACCTGTGAAGCCACCCGGTCTGGGTGCAATCTGTCCAGTTTGGTAATGAGACGGCGACCCCAGCGGAGTTCAGCTGGGCTTTTCCCAGTAGCTGTGCAAGGTGTGGTGCGGTGGCAAAGAAGAAAGTCGGCTAACCTGTGATGCCAGCTCCCATGAGTGAGTCTCTTCAAGGCGTCTTTGGTTGTGCGCACCATGCGCTCAGCTTGGCCATTGGAAGCTGGATGAAAGGGTGCCAAAGTATTATGGCGGACCATGTTGGCCTGTAGGAAAGCCTGAAACTCAGAAGAAGTGAATTGAGGGCCGTTGTCGGAGACAAGAACATCTGGGAGCCCATGGGAGGCGAAGATTCCCCTCAACACCTGGATGGTCCTGGCAGTCGTCGTAGTGGACACTGGAATGACCTCTAGCCATTTAGAGTGACTGTCCACAACAATGAGGAAGAATTGCCCCTGAAAGGGGCCAGCGTAGTCTATATGAACCCTCGACCAAGGAGCATGTGTGTCCTCCCACCTGTGTACAGGAGCCTGTGGCATTTCAGGCCTAGACTGTTGGCAAACCTGGCACCCCTGGACCTGGGTCTCCATCTCCTTATCAAGCCCAGGCCACCAGAGATAGCTGCGTGCAAGAGCCTTCATCCGGACTATGCCCGGATATCCCTCATGCAGAGATTGCAAGAGTCTAGTCCTCAATGAGGTTGGGATCACTACCCTACTACCCCATAGGACACAACCCTTAAAGGTGGATAACTCATGCTTCCTTTTCCAGAAACTCTGGAAATTGGTGTCAGGACACGTGTCAGGCCATCCTGATAGCACCCATGTCAACACACGTGTTAATGTGTGATCATTTGCTGTTTCTGCAGCCACATCCCTTGCATTGAGGGGTGACTCAGGCAACTCCTGAATAGCTAGTATGTGGTTAGCTGGAGCAGGATCTGATTCAACAAGCTGTAGAGGCAACCTGCTAAGTCATATGCAGACAGGAAAATTGACCACCTCAACATTCTAGGAGAAATTATGTGTGGGGTTTGCTTGTTTGTTGTAAACAACCCCAGCAGTGGCTTATGGTCTGTAAAGACCGTGAAGTGGCGACCATACAAAAAGTCATGGAACTTTTTTATGCCAGCCACTATGACCAAGGCTTCTCTGTCTATCTGTGCGTAATTACGCTCAGCAGATGACAGAGTCCTAGAATAGTAGGCTACAGGGACTTGTGTCCCATCAGCCTTGAGGTGACTTAAGAGAGCCCTGATCCCATAAGGGGATGCATAGCAGGCTATACACACAGGCAGTTGCTCATTGAAATGAGCGAGAACAGCACTTGAAGACAACAATGCCTTGACCTTTGCAAAACTCCTTTCATGGACTTGTGTCCACTTCCATGGAGCCTGTTTGTCCAAGAGCCGGTGTAATGGCTCTGCCACTGCAGCCTTGTGAGGAAGGAATGAATTATAGAAATTTAGAAGCCCAAGGAAGGCTTGAAGCTTGCTCTTCGACTTGGGGCTTGGGGCCTGCTGAATTGCTTTGAGCTTAGATTCAGCAGGATGGATGCCTTCAGCATCTATGTGAAACCCCAGGAATTCAGTGGAAGTGACTCCAATTTTGCATTTGTCTTGCTTCAGCTTCAGCCCCGCTTCGCGGAACCGCAGCAAAACGGACCGAAGCCTCTCAGCCAAGTTTTCAGGTGATTCCCCTGCGATGAGAACATCATCGAAATATGGGCAAACTCCCAGAATATTATGGAGCGTTCGCTCCGTAACGCTTTGGAAAATGCCAGGGGCTACGATAACCCCGAACTGCAGTCTTCTGACTTTGAAAGCTGCCGTTTGCACGCTGTGTAGCCCAGTCACTTGAATCCCAAGTGCCTCGAAGCAATCGAGTCTAATTAGACTCGTGCGGTCGCCCTCTACCACAACAACATCCAGGAACCCTTCGAAATTCCTACGCTGCACCTTGAGCGTGGCCTCCCCTTTCACCCTGACTCAGGAATTCTGAAAATCTGTTAAAACCAGATTTGACGGCCTGAGTTTAACTCGCTGGCCGCTTCTACAGCAGATTTGCTTAAGGGTGTCCTGGGATATGATTGACAGAGCTGAATCCATGTCCAGCTCCGTCGTTAAGGGCAGTGCTTTTTTTTTTTTTTTTTTTAATGGTGCCAGAACTCACATATGTCATACAACCCGCCTTGCCTACCCTACAAGGTTCCATCCCAAAAAGGTGCCGGAACTCCGTTTTGGGCGTTCTATGAGAAAAAAAGCCCTGGTTAAGGGGACCCCCTGCAATTTAACATCAATGCACAGCTTTTTCTTCAATGGTTGGTGGCCCCCGGTTCTCAGAACACTTCTACGGGACGCACAGAAATCCACCCTATTCTGGCTGGGGACCCTGATACCTTTCCGAGGCAATTGTTCCGAAGGACGGTCTTTCTTGCGACCCAGACAGCGGCTATGTGGCCTTGCCGGCCACACGCCCGGCAAATAGCAGAGCGGAATCGGCAATCGGAGCTCATGTGGCGTCCTCCACATCCGAAACACCAAGGGAATTGAACTGCCTTGTCAGCTCGTTTGTCAACTCACTCTTGGGGCCTTCTCTCCGCTGGCTGCTGTAGATGGTCGACCTCGTTTTCGGAATCAGGATCAGCTACCTCTTGAGCAACCTCTTGATGGACGGAGCCTGAACTCATAGGATTTGTCGTGATTCTGTGCCAGCCTGTGTTCCCAACAGCTGAGTCTGGGGAATCTGAGGAGGAGGTGGAGGAGGCATTTGGAGAGCCATCAGGGTCAGAGGGAGGCTCTGATGAATTACAAGACTCACGGTCTGATGAAGAGCCTGGCCCCTCCAGTCATGTTACGGATGAAGCTCAGCTGTGTGGGGAGAATGATTCAGACTTGGAGGATTCACACCTGATGGACATGATTGATGCTCGTAGACGCCGGCAATTAGCGAGAGCAGATCAGCAGCAGTCAATACGACAACTCCAGGGGAGGAGGAGAAGGCACTGAGAGGCAACGCCTTGGGACTGCTTTATAAAAAGGGTTCCACACCCGCCACGACCAACGACTTCCGTTGGCAACGTTTCATGAAGTACCCTAGTACAAGACAATCATAACGGCCACTGATGAAAAGACAAAACGTAACACAAAGCACACCTGTTAAAGGACCATTTGGATTGAGTTTTGCTGCTTTTGTTTCTGGACTATTTGGCAGGTTTGTTACCCATATTAAAAGGGGTTTGGTGTTTTTTGAGTCTCCAGCCTATTTTCTCAACAGGGGTTTTGTCCTTGTACCTTTAACAAGGACGGCCATAGGCTGGGATAGAACAGTTTGCCTTCAGCCTTACCCCCTACTATTATGGAGCAGCTACGTGCTGAGAATGCCCAGCTGACATGGTTCCGAGAAGAATTAACTTTTCAAAGAATTTTGAGGCTTAATTACCTTAAAGAATCCTTTAATAGATTACATGCTTTGGCACGAACAAAAGGAAGCCAAAAACTGAAACCCCCACCACCCAAGCACTCGTGACAAAGCACAACTCCCTCCCTCCTTTCACAGTCATCAATCATATGCTCCAATTAATTTGAAGGGTGAGTCGCTCCCCCCCTATTCTCTGCTATTGCTCTCTGCTGTTATGCTGACCTTGGTTGTGCTATGCTAAGATAATGTTATTATTCACTGGCATTCCTCCCCACTCACACGGTTAGTAATGTCTGCTTTAACCCTTGAAGTGATATGTAGACTAAATAAGATATGTTTGCTTCTTCACATATGGCAAGCAAGAACATCCAATATTAGCAGACTTGACATCCGGCCCCCCTTAGACGAAGGACAGATCCTGTAAAGTAAATAAAAGCATAGGTTAAGAGTCATCTATTGGTTTGGTGGGGTTTTTCATATGAAACCTTTTGACCAATCGGTCAGCTTTCACTTCACTGGATTTCACCCAGGTGGCTTCAGATAATGGGTACCCCTTCCATTGCACTAGGTACTGCAATTTCCCTCTGAAAATTCTAGAATCAAGAATGCGCTTTACTTCGTAGTGGGTTTGTCCCGCAACCACGAGGGGCCCAGGTGCCTTTTTTGGAGGAGGTCTTAACGTGGAGCCCCGATATGGTTTCAACAAGCTACAATGAAAAACTGGGTGAATTTTCCCTAAGAGTTTAGGGAGCTTTAGCTCTACTGTGACTGGGTTGATGATTATTACTATGGGGAAAGGCCCCAAGAATTTTGGCCCCAATTTCTTGCTGGGCAACTTGAGGCGTAGATATTTGGTTGACAAATAAACCTTTTCCCCAACTTGGAATGTTCTTTGAGGAGCCCTCTTTCTATCAGCTTGCTTTTTATAAGTTTCAAAAGACTTTTTTAAAGCAGTCTTTGTATTTCTCCAAACTTCTTCCCACCCCCTCACCCATTGGTCAAGTGTTTGGGAAGCGGAGGGCGGTTGAGGATATTCAGGTATTGGGTTGAACTCTTTTCCTGTGGCCACTCTGAAAGGCGTGTAACCGGTGCTGCTGTGCACGGAATTATTGTATGCTACTTCCGCAAATGGAAGAAGATCAGTCCAGTTCGTCTGTTGGTAAGAAACATAGCACCTAAGATATTGTTCCACCATTTTATTAGCGGCTTCCGTGGCCCCATTAGTGGCCGGGTGAAAAGCAGATGATAAACCTTGGGATGATCCAATTAACGTAAGGAATGTTGTCCAAAACTTTGCTGTGAACTGCACCCCCCTGTCCGAAATTATCCGCTTAGGGGCACCATGCAGTCGGTAGATATGCTTTAGGAATAATTTGGCCAGTCGTTGGGCAGATGGGAGTCCTTTGCAGGCGATGAAATGAGCCTGCTTCGAGAATAGGTCTATTACAGTCCAGATGACAGTGTGTCCAGTACTTTCAGGTAGGTCTACTATAAAGTCCATAGCTATTTCTTCCCATGGTTGAGAAGGGTTTGCCACGGGTTGTAATAGTCCAGGGGTTTTCCCTGGGATTCTTTTCATTGTGGCACATATAGTACAACGTTTTACATAGTTTTCCACATCCTTTTTCCGTCCCGGCCACCAGAATTGTCGACGGGTGAGGTGTAGGGTTTTTAAATATCCGAAGTGTCCAGCCTGTTTTACATCATGGCTGTGTTTGAGAGCATTAAGATGGAGGGCTTCTGGCAAATATAGTTTTCCCCCCATGTAAGCCAAACCATCCCTGCACGTTAGGGAGGTCTGATTCTCTTTGAACCATTGGTCGGTGAGGAGTTCTCGTTTTATTTTCTTTACTCCAGGGTCATCAGGTTTAGGGACTCTGCGAGGTGTAAGTTGAGTGGCAGTTTGCGGATTGGGGATAATTGCCTCATTGACCTCTTCCCGTTCGCTCTT